>NW_009725295.1:0-31239 GCF_000703405.1 Apaloderma vittatum
TATTTTATTTTATTTTATTTTATTTTTTACTATATTTTATTTTAAACAATTAAGGGTATTACCCTTTGGACTAAATTTAGATGAGGAACATTGGATTCTCCATCACCTCAAGTCTTGTGTCCAGGACAGGAAGTTGTTTTGAAAATATGTAATATGTATTAAAGTAGAAGACATGGTCTATAAGATATTCCTGAGCAAAAATCAGATTGTTGCAATAAGCAAGAATTTAGACTGTAATCAAAATAGTTATTTCTGGGTTTAATATATATTAAAAAAATGCAAATTTATTTTGCTGTCTTTGAAAGTTCTTATTGAAATGAAACAAAACTAAAGACCAAAAAAACCCCAGGTTGCACAGAAACTGCTGATTTTACAAAAACTTGAGGCCAGTATGTTGTGTATGTCATTTTTACAAAAACTGCAGAATTTCACAGTCTTCAGCTTGACTATATAACCTGATTAGAAATATTTGACCATTGCACACTGTTGCCATTCATCTGATAGCAAATTGAAGCCATGGTAGAATGTTATGATCCTCATTAATACTGGTTGCCGTAAAAACAACTGCTTTATTTTCTGCTTGTCTTATTGGTTGTTCCAGCATCGTGTTCATAATCTTGAGGCTTGCTTTATCGTCTGGCTCTGGAGATTGTTAAACCCTCTAAAATAACACAGGAAAAGACAAAAAGAAGCAATAGAAGAGCGGTGGATGCCAACTTCAGTCCCTTGTCACAATGAGATTGTCTATTACATAACCAAAGATAGTTTGTTGTGATCCCACAGAGGATTATGGAAATAGTTTCTTCAAGATCTCAAACTACCACGTTTTATTCCTTGTCATTCTGAAGAAAGAGTTACTTTTACATTCCACACCCTCTCACTCCCATATCACAGGACAATATATTTTCACATCTGATTTCTTCTCTGTAGAGATAGGAGGAAACAAAAGAACAACATTTGACAGATAAATATTATGTTTTAATGTGTGCTCCTGGAAAATATTCTTTTACTATGTTCCTAAGCATAACTTGAGTAGCACAGAAAAATAAGTTAACAAAAGGCCAAAGATAAACCAAAGGTTCAAAACTGACAGCGATAGTATAGTGTTGGAAAGCAGATTCCAAGGTGAAACATTTGATTCCTGCAGCTTCCAAGCCTGTCCAGTGAATGGCCACAGTGGCTGATTTTACTGATAAAAGAGCTAAATGAAACCATACTCCTTACTGAGTAAAACAGGGAAGATTATGAACATTTATTCATGCTCTGTGGCATTTAAGTATTAATAAGCTTGACATGTTCATCATGCCTGCAAATATTGTGTGTGTCTACTAAATTAATAACTGTCATAATTCACAGGTGGAGAGAGTGTCTATACAGCTCAACTCATTGCATTATAATAATAATAAGCTCCACTTATTACATGGACTTTACTTGCTGCTTCTGCTCTGTGAATATCATATCAATTTCTTTACCAAAATATGTTTACTCTCTGAATTCCTATTAGCTTCAAGCAGTTTTCTTTTAAAAAATAATCAATCTGCCAGAGAGCCTCATGTCACCTTGGTGCCCCATTAGGTACAGGTCTGGGGCAATGGGAACTTTTGTGGACATTATGGCTGTATCATTTTAAGTCCTGTACCAATTGCGCATGCTGGGTTTGAAAATGAAACTTTATTCAGTGAGACAGAGGAGATTCCAGAAAAGGGGCTTCTAGTTTGACCAGGTTTTTAAATTTTGAATTTAACTGAGGAAGAAATTAGCTACTTTAGATAATTTTAAAAATTTTTGTATGACTTTTGTGCCTTATACAATTTAGATTCATGTTAATGGTTATAGTATTGGAATTACAGACGGGTTTGTTATTCTTGTCTTTCTTTTAGCATTATAAAAACCTTATAAAACATTCTAGGGTGTCATCTTTCTAGAACATACATGATATATATGGAATACAAAATGGTCTGTTTCTATGTAATATTCTTTCTGATACTATTTTGATATTCCTGTTTAATCTATTTTTGGTTCTTAAAGAACTTTTTTTGGTGAAAAACGACGACCACCCCTCACATGATCATGCATAAAGTGATATCGGTTTAAGTTTTTAATTATACATCCATATATTCCATTACATATAACTATTAGCATTCAGTACATCAGTGCATCTGGTTTCCTACTCCTTTCATTATAGTCATACTCCAGGCAGAGATTCCCAAAACTGAGGAAAGTGAGAAAAGACCCCATAAATTCCATTAGGATTGAAATATAAGTCAACTAGATGCATTATGGATGTAATGAACATGGACAGGAAGAAAAAAAAATCTTGTGGTTAATATTTACTTATACGTACATTAGCTATGTCCATTGTTTTCAAAGATTTTCTTAATTTATATTGTATTGCTTGTTATTATGCTAAAAATAGCTGCTAGAATCAATAATATCAATAGTAATGAAAATAGCAACTGGACTATTGATATTTCTTTCCCTCTTTCCCAAGCATTATATTGAGGTTGACCAGAGAAACCTTTTTCTATGAAAGTTATCTTGTTCTATCACCAGTAGGATAGTTTTCAGGATTTTAAATTGCATGCATATTTGACAGGATTTCTTTATAAAATGAAACTCAGCATCAATATTCCCTTGCTTATGCTACACTACAGAAAACAATATGAAGGGCATAACACAGTATGGTATTTGAAACCACATGTAGATAAAAGCAGGAACTTCCTACAATGAGAAAGGGTAAGGCTCTCTAGCTCTCTAAAAGAAAATTCTTGGGGCATCTGCCCAGAGGTATCACAATGTTCTATTTTCTAAAAAAATTATAAAAGACTGCAGGTGAGGAAGGGGTTTAAACCACTGTCCAGAGCCACTCTCTTTAGGCAGTAGTGTAGTTTAGACACACAGTTACAGCAAGTCCCAGGGAGCATTTTGTTAAATTGTCCTGAAAAAAGTTCTCAACGTTTTATTATTTGCTGTGGACTTCAGAGTTGGGCACACCCTAAACTAGAGCTCTACGATACATTTAGGAGAGTCAATGCATTTTTAAGATTTGGCTAATCTTAGAAAGATTTGACTAATTTATGTGGAGCTCAAAATTTTTCTCAGACTGTCAAGAATATATTTTCCTTGCAGACGTATCAGCATTAGTATGTGGCTGGTGTGTCTAGAGGATCTATCCCCAGCAGAATGGGACACTCATCTGTCAGATGAGGAAATATTAGATCTTTTATGGACAAAGAGACATAGCTGATGTATTCATTTTCTAGGTTGCTATTGAGAAAATGTCTAAATATTTGAACAAGTGTAATATTCCATTTTCTCCTCTCTTGAAGCAAAGGACTCAATAAGATCAGGAAAAACCTCTTCCTTCTCTTAGGTTCATCTGTTACTCCACTGATTTCATCATAGTCATAGAATAACTAAAAATATCTTTTAGAGGGCCTATGGATCAACCTCCTTTCCAATGCAGGACCTAGAGGGTCCTTAGGTTGCTTAGGGCCTGAGCAAGGCCAAGCCTGGTCAAGCTTTGACTATCTCCAGGGTTTCCACAGCTTCTATGGACAGCCTTTCACGAAGCTTGTTCACCTCACAGTGAAAAAATATATCCTCCCATTTGACCAGAATTCCTGTCTTCAGCAACTTGTGACTGCTGCCTCATGTCCTCTCAGTGTGCATCTCTGAGGAGGGGATGTCTTTGCCTTCCGTACATCCTTTGGTAGGAGGCTGAAGTTCTCCCTGTGTCTCCTGGTACATTGGTGTGCCAGTGCCTGCTCCCTCTTGGGGGCCCTCTTCTGTGCTGGAGGCAGTATGGCATGGTCCCCCTGGTACTGGGGAGCCCAAAGCTGAACGCAGGACCCCAAGTGATCTCTCAGAAGTGACAAATGAAAGGGAGGGGATCACTCTTCTCTGCATGCTGGCTGCGCTCTTGTCAATACAGCCCAGTGTGCTGCTGGCCACCTTCGCTGCAAAGGCAAACTGCTGACTTTCAGCTGGTTAAACCTCAGGATACCAGTTCACCATTTACCCATATAGTCAGTCGATATCTAATTAGGTGTACAAAAACCCACTCTGTCAACTGAGAGGTGTAACACAAGTCTTTTGCTCCATAAGAGCGCAGAGTATCTGAATGACCCAGCTTATTTCCCACCCCCTGCTACTGATGCACAAAGCTGCTATTTGGGCTTGTGCTCTTTCCTTACTTTGTGCCTTTGAGTAGGATGTGGATTTAAGGACACCCCAAAAGAAAAATTTCCCTGCTCCCTAATTTTAAGGAAAACAGAACCAGTCTTAATTGCTTTCAGGTCTGCAGGAGTCTTTCCACTGGCTTGGGATCAAGATCTACAGATTTAATAAGCATTTACCACAGATCCCCAGGCACATTCTGATATTAGGCTGTTACTAAATCAAACTGTTGTTCTTTGTTTATACAAAACTTTGGAAGAAACATGGATGAAAAAACTGTGTACTCCATTTTCTCAAGAAACCAAAGGAGTTATGGACTGCTTTGCTACTTGCCTTAGGCTTTCAAAATAGTCTATATTACATTCCTTCTATAGTGTGAAGAAAGCAAAACAGAGGAAAGATTAAAAGTATCTCTAAGCATAAGCATTAATGAAGTACTGGTATCTAGAAATATTTTACCAAAGATATGATAGAAAAAAACATGTCTAATGATTTTCAAAAGCTATTAACATTAGCCAGTTGTTTGCTTTTTGGTTTCTTTTGTTTTTCTTATACAGAGTTTTTTTTAAATACTGTCAAATTAGAAAAATACTAAAGGACTTTTAAAATTCTACTTTAAGATACAAATCAAGAAAATACTTCATCATTTGCATAATTTAATTAAAAATTTACCAATAGTGACCAAAATCAATAGTTACGCAACCCCATAATTTCACAGTACCAAAATATTTCCATCTTGTTTTTATGAATGTTAAACAGTGAAGTCAATATCAGACACCTAATCAAAATAGAGGACCAATTTATATTCATTTATGTCATCAATGCAGAACTCTGTCTGTCTAGGCTTGCTTTTCAAAAGTGCAACTAACCTTAATGACGTATTTAACAGCAACACAATGGGACAAGAATAGAAATCTGTCACCAAGGTGCCATATTTCAAAACCTCTCACCAGTTACTGAGAAGTTCCAGAATGAAGAAAATTTTTAGGCAAATTAGCCTACCTACCAACCTGACAATGACAGAGTGAGTAAGACAAAGTCACCATTAATAAAGATCCATCAGATTAATGTTTGAAGATATTTTTAGGCTTGACTTAACGCTGCTGAAAATCTTGGCCACAACATAGTAAAAGCCTGCTTAGAAATAAATAGAAATAAATGCATTGATTTGTCGATAGCATGGTTTGACTTACACGTGGAAGAGTCCGAGCTACTCACTCCAAGGAGGCTAACTCATTCAGATCAGCTGAGAACAGACACATGTGACTGGGAAGGCAGTCAACGATCACTATTTCGTTATACATTGGGGGCCACGGTTACAGAAGATGAGGAAATTTGTATAGACAGGTGTTCTTTAACTTTGATTGTGAGACCTACTCTTGCAACACTATGTGTGTGTGAAGGAGTAGAATTTGGTTTAGCCTACATATTATGGAAATAAGAGAGGGAAATAACAGAATATAATAGGACTGAAGGTTCTGGGAAGCTTTCTAAGGAGAGATGCATGCTTCAAACAATACCTAAACCAGTACAGGATACAGGACACAGGTCACAAACCAATGCAGCCCTCTTAGGTCAAGACCTAACAAGCTGTAAGCACTTGAAATATGTTTTACACCTTTAGTCTAGAGTACAGTGAAGATTTTCTTGTCTATTTATGCCTGAAACTCTGACCTCTTTCTAGATAGTCCCTTAAAAATCTCTCTTACACAAACCAGTCTCATTTTCAAGACATGCAAGGACATATTTTTAATCAACGAGTACAATTTAATTAAAGTTTGCTAGCTTAAAGATTTGTAATTTGTTGCATTTCTGGGCAGTTAAACTCTAGAACAACTGAAGTGCTAGTGCACTTGTGACATGGTCACTTTTTACACAGAAATTTTTTCTTAGTGCTGTAAAAAAACCACATTAAAATATAATGAAAGATTAGCTGGATAAGGAATGGATGATGCTTTCTAGTCTATAAAAGGGGAAAGCAGTGGGTTTCAGACCCTGTTAAAGGACTGTGTATGGATTTCATGTAAAGTAGTCACTGAAAAATTGTAGAAGCGATTCTTACAGTGTGAGTCAGAACAAAAATTGTTCTTTCCTCTTCCTGTGCTATTGAAAGTACCCTCACCGCTAGGCTAGACTAATGCTTCTTCTGACCAGGGATTCTCAGCTTCTCTTTTATAACATGACAATTTTAGAAGGTAGCTTGAAGTTCCTCAAAATACTCTTTAGCCAGGTACAGACATAATATTTTGGAGGTGCCTGCTGTTGTCTATTTAAAGTAGAGGAATGCATTATAGTGTAGTGATGACTAATTGTGGCCCTTACATCTACCGCTGCATATACACCTGATACACCTGTAACAGAAACTATTTGCTACTGCTTTCTCACATCTATGTGAATATACCGAGGTCAGTTCTTATAACCTTGGCCATAAACTCTGTGTGTGTTTTGTGTTTGTGTGGCAACGTTTTGGTAGCAGAAGGGCTACAGGTGTGGCTTCTGTGAGAAGATGCCAGAAGCTTCCCCCATGTCTGATAGTGCCAATGCCAGCCAGCTGTAAGACATACCTGTTGCTGGCCAACACAGAGCCCATCAGTGGTGGTGGAAAAAACTTTTGTGCAACATCAACCAGAATAGAGAGGAATGAGAATATGTGAGAGAAACGGCTCTGCATCCACCAACATCAGTAAACAAGGAGGGGAAGGAGGTGGTCCAGGCACTAAAGCAGGCTTCCCCTGCAGCCCGTGGTGAAGACTGTGGTGAGGCTGGCTGTTTCCCTGCAGCCCAGTGAGGTTAACAGCAGCGCAGATGTCCACCAGCAGCCCATGGTGGAATCTATGCTGGAGCAGACAAATGTGCCCAGAGAAGTCTGTGACCCCATGGAGAACCCATGCTGGAGCAGTCTCCTGGCAGGACCTGTGACTCTATCGAGAGAGGAGCCCACACTGGTGCAGGTTTGCTGGCAGGACTTGTGACCTTGCAGTGGACCAACCCTGGAGCGATCTGTTCCTAAAGGACTGCACCCCATGGAAGGGACCCATGTAGGGTTCATGGAGAACTGCAGCTTGTGGAAAGGACCCATTTTGAAGTTCATGGAGGACTGTGTCCCACTGGTGGGACTCCATGTAGGGGAAGAGTGCAAGGAAGAGTGATTGGCAGAGACAGCCTCTGATGAAATGACCACAATCTCCATTCCCCATCCCTCTGTGCTGCTCATGGCAGGAGGAGGTAGAGAACCCAGAAATAAGGAAGGAGTGGGAAGAAGGTGTTTTAAGATTTGTTTTTATTTATCATTAGTTACTCTCATTTGATTGCTGATAAATTAAACTAATTTTCCCAAATCAAGTCTATTTTGCACATGATGGTAATTGCTGAGTGATTTGACTGTCCTTATCTTGACCCTCAAGCCTTTTGTTATAATTTTCTCCCCCTGTCTTGCTGAGGAGGGGGAGTGATAGAGCGGCTTTGGTGGACATCTGCTGTCCAGCCAAGGTCAGCCCAACACATTCTGCATGAGACTGTTGCTGGTCTGAAGGTAAGTAAGCAATTAGTAGTTTGAAATCTATCTGCTCAGACACATACACCACACAGATAAATTTCTAATTCTTGAAACATATTTTGGTAGAATATTTTCTTACTTCAGGATATGTAAGATTCACTATGTCATCATGAAAAGGAGAAAAGAGAGTAACACTATAAACAGACAGGAAATGAAGGTAATTTCTAATGTTCATGAGGAAAAAAAAAAATCAAAGAAATGTTTTACAGTGAATATGGTAAAGCATGCATTTACTTGTTTGTTTGTTTATCAACAGAACAATAATAGCAAAAGTTCAAGGTTTTAGTAACTTCTATCATCACTTCTTCAGTAAGTTCTGCAGAGTTCACGTATGCAAAAAAACCTTTCAAATGTAAATGACAAGGTCTCTTATCTGCAATTAGGGTCTTGCACAGCATCATGTTCCGTGAATGACTATCAGAAAAGTACCAGGGAAGGTCAAAAGATCTGATTCTCCAATTATCTTATTCAATGCTTAGTGACTCAGAAAACTAAACCATCAGATCTTTCCAGGTTTGCAGCTCTAGTGCTTTAGTTCTCAACAATGCAAACTGGTATCCCTCCATCACTTACATTGAAGATGGAAGCTGCAATACTTAAAACTCATAATAGAGCCAATTTTAGAATCACTTCACTAAGAAGAGACTGTACTGTTGGAATCAAGGTAGTAAAGCCCTTCACAGAAGGGAAATATAAAATGTATGTGTGTTTACTTCAGGATATTTTTATTTGGATGAAAGTATTCAGGAGAAAGTTTATACAATCTGTTTCCAAAGACAAGTTTAAAAGTGCCACCAAAGTCGTACGGAGTACCTGGATAATCAATGACAATATAGATGGTTTTAGAGATATATAGGCTCCTTCCTGGGTCCCAAAGTCCAGGAAAGAGCACAAATAATTCTTTCTGCTAGGAAAAAGAAATATTTTCTCTTCTTTTCTTCTTTTCTTCACTGCTTTTATCTTCTTCTCCCCCCTCCCAATGCACACAGCCTCCACCCTCAAAGCAGAAGAGAAATAGTCGTTTCCTCCTCAACCTTCACCAATTTTCCTGACGTTGTAATTAAAGAGCTGACAGGGAAAGTGCAGTACTTGCTGTGAAATGAAATTGTTACACTAAAGAGAGTCGTAGACAGCTCAGTGATAAGATAATTTAGATGGCGAGGGAAGGCAGCTAATGTATATGTGGGTATAAATGACAAAGAGTGGAGATTCAAGCTTTTGAAAACGTGGTTCAGACATCTCCTCTTGAGACTGTGGGGAAGAAGGTGCAGAGTTGTACTTTAAGCTTTCCTGCCAGTAATAGGTAGAAGCTGAGAGCTATTGAACAGGAGCTGCATCTGAATGAGAAAGTAGGAGACAGAAGGAAACCGATGGCAGGTATGTGTTGTTAAAGCAGAACTGTGTAATGAGGCAAAAATTAACAAGTAGGAAGAAAAACATGGTAGTTTCCAAAAGAAAAGGAGCCAAAGCATTTTGAAATATTGTTTCTTTTCAGATACAAGAAGGGATAATAAGAACACAGTAGCTGAACTATAGGTATAAAGTGAATATTTTTTTTCTTCTGTTTTTTAAGCAAAACATGATGAATTACACAGAAATTACTTTTGGCTTAGGCTGAAAAGAGATCTAAAATCTAAAGATATAAAGCCCATTAAAAAGGGTGATTCAGGAGGACTGGAGCATGTGGTATAATATATATAAAAGGAGAATTTCAGAAGAAAGGAATGACATTTGCAAATTTCCTGCCAACATAAACCACTTGGACTGAAGTGAAGGATAGAAATGCCAACAAAATAATTACAGGAAACTTCTGAAATCTTTATAAGTCTGAATGACATCCATACTAGGAAATATAAGCACTACAATGCCCATAATAAAGGATCTCCAATACTCTGACATTTCAAAATATGAAAACGCTGAAGTGTTCATGAAAGGGGCTAATTTGAGAGTCACTTTAATAGGTACTACTT
The DNA here is from genome assembly GCF_000703405.1 of Apaloderma vittatum. Lineage (NCBI taxonomy): Eukaryota > Metazoa > Chordata > Aves > Trogoniformes > Trogonidae > Apaloderma > Apaloderma vittatum. The sequence continues at coordinate 9,706 of NW_009725295.1, forward strand.
GAACAGCCAGAGACCCCCAGCTTTTTTTGTTTACTTCAAAGAAAGGAGCCATGTAGATAAGTTATTTGTATATGAATGGTCAATGGTGATGAAAAATTAGGCTTAAGAAATCCTAAAAGGTTACCACAGAAAACTAAATATTTGAAATATTGAGAATTTCTAAAATGTTTAAAAGATTATAATTTGGAAATGTGCAGAGGTGAATGACATGATTAAAAAAGAAGTGTTAGAAACACTTTAAATCAAGCCGAAAAAACATTTGAGAGCTTTTGCTTATAATTTTTTTTTAAATAGTCAATATTTTAGTTTCACATCTTTGCATGATCGAAATACCATATCACCAGCTATAGAATCAAACTGTCATCTTAAGGAGTATCTTTTTAATATTACAGCCAAAGTAAGGACACATACATCTTGTAAAAAAGCTCACTCATAAGAGATTTCTCGTTTATAGTATGGTAACATAGAGTTTGAATAAGATTCAAAATTAATTCTGAGAATTTTTTAGGTTATGTCCAAACTATGCATATAGATTTTTAAAAATTTACTTTAATGAACTATGTTTACAAAAATCACAATTGAATCATGGCCTTCATATCAAATACATGTAAATCTCAATTCTGTATACAAACGATAGACCAGTAAGTATGAATGAATGCAAGCTGTGAAAATCAAGGCAGTATCTGCTGAACATTCACAAAGAGCTGCTGGAGAACTGAAAGACTATTCATGAACTCACATGCAGAGAATGTTAGTCTAATATCCACAGGCTTATGAATAATGAAAGGCTGTTGAAGAAATCTGTGAGAAAAGGATAAGTTAATTTTCACCAAATTGTTCTTTCTTGTTGATGGAAAAATGCTTCAAGACAGAATCTTTTTTTTTTCCTTGTGTTTGTTACCTACCATTTGATAATGCTTTCAATGTAGCATTTACCGAAATGCATTCCAAAATGCAATCAGTGCCTAACATCTTTGCTTTTTCACCTGTTTTCTTTTCTTTTTCTTCTGTTTTTGTAATTTTAACTCGCCATTGTATTTCTTTCCATTTGACTGTTGAAATTCATTGTACTTACTTGTTTAGAGTCTCTGCATTGTTCTTCTGTTAATGTAGTGCAATAATTCTGAAATATTCACTCATTATAGTTGGTAGCATCAAATCAGATTACTTTGCATAGCAACTGTTACCAAGAAAGTCAACATCTCAAACTATATAATCTATGTTAACATTGTTAAATGCTTTATTTTACTTTATTTTAAAGACTCATCTAACCTTCCTGCTTCAGTGGGAAGGTTTTTATTCCCATATAGTTATTTATGATCTCGAAGCAGTAAAAAGAAACTTAATCTCGACAAGTGAAAGACGGAACAGTCCTCATGCTCTCAAACAGTTCTGAACAGCGGTCAAAAGAGCATATGCATGTTTCATTGATAGGATGCCTTGTTGTTATGTCAGAGAATTACAGAAGAAACTAATTTATAAAGTGTTTACCATGTTTATAAACAAATTTAGATACATGTCTGGGATGGGCAGTTCTGCACCTACAAAATAGCATTCATAGAGAAGACAGAATAGAAATAAGAACTGTCACTTTAAGTGATCAACAGCAATGGAAGCAAGCAGAGGAGAGGCAGTGACAAAGATTTCGGACACCAGACTATGGGAGCTCCTAACTGGCATCTCAAAACAAAGGTCACAAGTCCTTTGTTTAGGCTTTGGCATAAGTCCATCTTCCATAGGTCCAGCCAGTTGTGACAGCAGTTTTGAGACATCGTTCAATTCATATGTAAAGTCTTAATTTTTATTTCAGTTTTGTGTCTCAGGCTCTTTTAATTCCTATACCTGTCTAGATTAGGCTCTGTGTAGTCTTTCTCAGAGGCTTTTTTCCCCTCATGCTGCTCACGCGGTAAAGTGTTATTGTCACCTAAAGCACATTTTTGTCTGCATACAGCACTGTATAGACTTAATAAGGCTAATTCATTCAAAATAAAAGATAGGCTAACTGCATTTCTCTAAACCTTGTCTTGATTATAGTTAGAAAATCATCTTACTTAACACTGTGCTATACTTGTGACGGTGGTCTTGAGCTGCAGTCTTATTGAGGAATAGCCAATCTTCACACACATGCCACTCCTCAGACAATCCATGTAATTCCTTAAAAATGCTGGTACTCATTCATCGTTCTGTGTAATTATTTTAGTCTTCAATAAGCAGGGGCAATATATTTTAAAATTGTTTTATGGTGATCTCTGATTTTTTTCTCAGAAATCTTAACAGAATGAAGTGAAATATAGTGCATCATAAGCAATTTTATATCAAGAAATATGGAAAGGGAGAGCTGGATTCACCAGCGCATTTCAATATCGTTCACAAAAAAGGCTGGAGGAGGCAGTGGCCACAACCCACAGCCTGAAAAATTGCTGGAGCACTTATCTGTTGTGCTCAAGTGCTGGGACCAAAACTCTTTACACTTGATTTAGAGCAAAGGCTTGAGCTTGGCTCTTCCACATCTCAAGAGAGTATGATAACTCTTGGCTTGTAGGATACTCTGGAATGGGTAAATATCAATCTCCTTTTGAAGAGGCTCTACTTCATGTAATTAAATATTAATTCAGGAAAAGAATAAGAATGACATTGCATAGCGTAATCATTAGAGTACTCAACTGGATGGAAAGACATCTGGATTCCAGCCTGTTTCAGTGAATGGTGTCTGCTGCCCATTGCTTTGGTTTTGCTCCATTTTGTGTTTACAAAATACAAAATTTCTAAGGTCTGAATCTCTTTGCACCTTCAGAAACTTCTTTTTAACATTCTGAAGAGAACTGCTTTGACATGACTGCAATTTTTCTCCATATTTTGCTTTGCTAAAAATGTGAAAATCATATTTGAAATTGTTTTGACTGTTTCAGAGATGCAAATTTCAGCAATAAATTGATGCCCCAAAGTGTTAGTTCTTTGGGTGTTCTTCTTGTCAGAGTTTTCTGAAGCCCTGAAATACAAATCAAACTACAGATGTTTGCAATTAACTTGGCAAGAGTTTTCGTTATTATTGTTATTTTTGTTTTTCATTCTTAAACACCTTAGTCAGTGACTGTTTATTTAGCATAGGAAATCCACATGGATTCCTTTGGCAGGAGAAAAAAAATTAAAACCATAGTTGTTTAGGCTTTCTAACACTTTAAAAATATTCATTCCTGTTTAATTAAATGCAGATTAGACTCAAGCCACAAGGTTTAAACTTGCCTGTTTTAATGTGTTAGAAGGCTGAAAAATGTACTAAACCTGGACCGGCAAGAAAAATTCCTTCCTCTCTCTCTCCCTGTTTATTAGTAATTTAATAAAATACCTTTGTGGAATTTTAAAATTTTCTAGGCCAGCTTAATAAAAGTAATCCTTCCTGCCCTGGGAGTCCCTCACAGTTAACTCCAATTTTTTGCTCTCTGAAGTTGCACTTGACTGGTCTGAATACCACTTCCACGTATTTTGGGATATAAGTAGATTATTTAAACTTATGTGCCTTTGAAGTGTGCCAATCTCTTTAAGGTTTTATATGTCTTTTGGCACATCTTTTGGCAGCTATGGTTTTAAATATGGTAAGCAGATACAAAGATGATTAAGGATTGATTTGGCATTTCTACAAAATATTTTAAAATGTGTGTTCATTTAATAATGGTTCAAAATCTTTACTTTTACTGTATACAAGATAGCAGTTTCAATCTGAGTTAAGTGTAAAAATAAATCATTATGAAGATGAATTTGTCTGCCTGAATGCTTTTGCTGAAGAGTGAAAAAAAGTAGAGGAGAAACTCTAAAGTGATTAAGGAACTTCTGTGGCTGCAGTAGGGTTTAAATAAAACAGCAGTTAATAACCAGTTTTTTTGCCTCAAATTTTCCTTTGACAGTGGTAATTCTTAATGTTAATTGCATGAGAGGAGATAGGGGTTTTCTTTCTTAACTATGAAATGATATTTCATTTTTAGTATTTTTTTCGCATTTCATCAACTATAACTTCTCATTAAACCACTTTCTCTGTTCTAAGAATAATGACTATCTGCATCAGATATCTTTTTAGGAATTAAAAAAAAAAAAATTTAATGCTACCTGCTAATAATATGATCATTGTGAGGTTACAGAAAACTTTTAGTCTTTTCCTTGTTTTGTGTAATCTTCCAGCAAGATGTGCAGAAACTACTTGTACAGTCGAAGGATGCAGAGTCACAAAACAAACATAAGCATTCTGTAACGCTTAAATTCTATAAACACAGTTTCTGCAGGTTTCAAACCCAGACCCTAATTACAAGTGCACTGAAGTCAGAGGCTCCTCTTGACTTTAGAAATCTTTGATTCCTTTTATATTTCCTAAGTAATTTTGGCAGTCTTTACTGGTGTTAAAGAGAAGGTTCTCTTAACCAGGGATAATTGTAAATGATCATGCTGTAGCGTCACTTTTCACTACATCTGGTGTAAAGAAATAGAAGGAAAAATAGAAGTATTCAGTAACTTATCTTTGACTAAAAATAGGGCATTCTTCAAAGTTAGATTTATGGTTCTGGTTTTGAGAGTCATTTAAATATGTCTTTCTCTAAGAGGCTCAAATTTGCTCTTCTGCTATCACCGATATTTCTACCACACTGCTGTGCCTTCCAGACTTTTCGTTGTGTTGTAGCTGAGGAGTAACTTCAGCATTTCCAAACCTGTGAATTATCAACTTTTGCTAAACCACACAAGTTTTAGCCTTACCCTTCTTTTCCTCCCAGGATCTGTTTCTCCAAAACTCCTTTCCATAGTTTCATGACAGCCATAGTAACTTGCAGATGAGGATTCAATGTATTTTCTTAGTATAACATTTCTAGTATCTCTAAATATTTTGTTTTCTCTTTGAAGTAGATGCTTTGTGTTAATGTCAAAACCATTTTAATATCATGTGCCTTAGAAAGGTATTTTGTGGTAAATTATTTCATTTAGAAGGTAAAACAAATATTTCTCTTCTGCATCTTCCCCGTTCAGCTATGTCACCAGCATGTGAATAGCCACTACCAAAAGCTTCCCTACAGTTGTTTTGACATTTTAGATAACTGTCCTCAGAAGAATGAAAAGAAATAACTGAGCAGCAGCAATGAAAACTAGGATTTCGTCACAGTGTGATCAGACTCCTTAAAATCTTGTTTCTCATTTCCAGGGACATAAGAAATTTTAGGAACTGATTTTATTCTTGTTAAAATCAATGGTATCCTTATTGTCAGCCCCAGGGTGAACAAGATCCCTATTCAAAACTAAACAAAAAGAGATTTTAGCTTACCTGTTCAACACAAAACAAAAAAATCTAAGATAATCCTATGGCTCAATGGAGATTTTTGGGCAAAGACAGGTGAATATTTGTCCTCCTCTACTAAGTTATGTGAATCCCATCTTTTCATATAATATGGAGATCATAAACTAAAATAGAACATTTTAAGAAAGTTTTAATTGTAAATAACTGTAGGTTTTACACAAATAGATGAGGTCATGGTAATCTAATAAAATAGCTTAATTGGCTAGTACAGTGATATATGCTGAAAAATTATTGCTGAAAGCCGATCTTCATTGAAACAAGAACAGCACAGAGAGGGTCCTTGGAAAAATGACAAATGATTTACTAATTTTCATGATACTTTGCAAATGTTATGGCTGCAGCTGGACCCATTTGTTCAGATCTGTATGTGGAAAGGAACAAGCCTCATCATACCTCCTTCCCATTTCTGACAGACACTTCATGAAATGCATCTTCCTCAAATGTGCTCAGACTTTTTCTATGAGATGATATGTGTGCAAGAATATGAAACAACCAAACAGATCATGCAGCAAGAATAGGTGTACGGTAGAGATAACATGTATTAAAAAATGGAGTGTGTAAACAAAAGGGGAAGAAACAGCTACAGACCTTAATTTTCTGTGTTGTTTTTCTTTTCTGCAGAAGACAATGCTATTACTAAACTACAGATTAATTTTGTTGCCATTATGCTAGCTCTCAAATCATCTTAGACTTCTGTTGCTTCATTTTATTTGGCAGAATTAACATGATACACAGGATGACAGAATTACAGATGTGTTTGTAAAAAATGCTTTTAAAATATTGAGGATTACGCTGGGCAGGGACAACTGGATGCTTCACTTTGAAAACCAGATAATAATTTAAAATAGTTCTTAAGAAAAATTATTAAGCAAAATGTGAACTTAACTTTTCTTAACACTTTCAGAACTGTGGGAGTTTTGTTTTGTTTTGTTTTGTTTTGTTTTGTTTTGTGTTTTTTTCTTTCCAAGATGAAGACATTTAGACTTTTAATACACTGAAGTTACTTTTAGGGTAATCTTCAAAACCTTTTGAAAATCAGGGTGACTAAAGATGTCTTGAGCATCAAAGATCATTAACTATTTCAGCAAACAGAGAGGCAGAACTAGTTTATAGATCAATATAATATTTAAAAGTATTGAAACTCACAGTTATTCTTTATTATTTCCAGTATCTTAGGAGTAGTTTTACTAAGACAAAGTTGAGTTCATTCACTTTGAATAAAATTCAGGTAAATTATAGATGTTATTTTACAAAAAAAATATTTTATAGTAAAGTATGAATATTCTATAAGGAATCTTCGTGTCTTTATGTCTTTAATATAGAAGGAAAAGGAAGAGAGGAGAGGTTACAGATTAAATGAGGAGAACTCTTGTTACCTTCACATTGTTAAATGACTATAAGAACAAACTTTAAGCATTTAAAAAACTCTAGGGATCTCTATCCATATATGACATGATCTGCTCTGGCAAGTTCCAACTTCATTTTATATGTCAATTTTTATGGCGTTACAAGCTCCATACTACACCCTCAATGCTTCTTAATATTCATGATTCAGCTAAAAACTTAGTGAAACTTTTGTTCCATTAATTCATAAACTCATCTTAAAATGTTTGTTATTTCAGTTCTGTGAATAGAACAGTAGCAAGTACATTACATTTTTAATGTTATTTTTGGTACAATATGAACACTGTGCATTTATTCCAAAAATTGTCATAGAATCTATTTAATTTTCAGTGAAATTGAATTTAAATGGCATAGATCTCTACGTATTTTTTTTTAATATCTTCCCAAGAGAAGTGGTAGAAATTCCATCAGTAATATCAGCCAAATCTACAAGATCAAATACTACATAACTGCCCTTTAACTGGCAGAATAACTAACATAAACGTATGGTTTCTGTGGGGAAAAGAGATTTTGGAACACGTTGCTTTTCTTTGAAAATCATTTTCTAAAATCTCTGAGACACTATTAGAAAGATTTCTTTTTTATTTTAATGTGAAAGATTTCTTTTTAATTTTAATGTGAATGTAGTCATGCAGTAGATTCATTCCTCTACAGATCTGATCATGAACTATACTCAGCAGCTTTTCTTTCCCATGTGTCTTTTTGACAAGTTTCTCATCACAATAAAATTAACAAATTCCTGCATGAGAAAGCATTTAGCTATTATTTTGCTATGTTTCTCCACTTTATGGAGAAATGGTCTGCTCTTTCTGGCTTTAAATGTTTTGGATTTTTTTCTTAATTCAGCCTTAAGTTCTGTTTGGATTAGAATTGACTGATTAGAACCTAGTAAAATTATACATTGTGAATTTGCTTTTCAACTTGTTGATAGGGGGATAATGCAACTAAAATGTTGTTCTGCTGTGGTTTTTCACAGAATTCTTCAATATTTTTATTTTGGAGGTGTACTTTTTTAAGTGAGAAAATATTAAAGCTATTAGTTTATTTATGAGAGATCTTTTTATCTTGTGAGATAAATAGCATCTCCCTACAGTGACCATACAGCAGTGCCTAAAATACCACACATCTTTCTCAGTGCTAGAACAGGAAATGGCAATTTTGTCTCAACTACCTTTATTTACTAACTACCAACAGTATGGACATAGAAAGGCAAACTGCTCCACTGTCACAATTTGGTTATTCTTTTAAGCTTCAGAGATACACAATATAAATAATGTAACTTTTCATATCAGAGCAGAATGAAATAATGCTTCTGTCCTTTATTTTTCCTCATCTTTTCTGTTTCCTCTCTCATCTTTGAAAGACAAGTATACCCAGGATATCACTACTTTAACAGTTAATCAATTTTTTGGACTAATGGTTTTCATGTCCTTCTCTTGGAGGTTCCCCCTCCTTTTCCTTGAGCAGCTGCTGTTTTCTCTGAACCATAGCAACCAGTCAAGCAAGCAGAATGAGTAGCTTCCTCAGAAAGCAACACCAGCTCTGCTCCATACATGATCTAGTGAAGGGTGCCTCATAGCAACCATTCCCATCCTCCATCGCTAGGCTTATAAATATTATTTTTCATGAATGAGGACCGTTATCAAGAAGGGCAGTGATCTCAGTAACCCTACCTGCATTTCTTTATGATCTACATGAAAATGCAATTGAAAAATTCCATGTACTTTGGATCCTAAAGCTGTAAGAATAATTCTTTTCATGCTAGGAAAAGACCAGTTTGTAGCAGCAAAGAGCTTTTGAAAAGGGCATATGGCTGGAAAAAGAGTAGCCTAGCAGGCTCCTCCTCTTTGGTATCTTGCAATTGGTGTTGCAGCAGCCTAAGCAGAAACAGGACCATTAAGAACCGATTATAAAAAGCTACTTCACATGGCTTGGCACTGGCAGAGATTTCCATAGTTTCCCCACAGTCTGTTGAAACTTACCTGTCTCATCTGGAGATGGAGATGAGATATTGCTTTAGTTTCACACTTCCCATCAGAGGCAGGGTTTTCCTGCCTTGTAAGGGCATGATGATGTGTTCAAGTAAGAGACAATTCTTAAGAATGTTTTTGGAAGAAAAACAGGTAAAGATAAATCAGTTACTCTGGTACTATTCTTCCAGTATATCTCTTCTTTGAACAAGTATTTTAAGAGCACAAGGAGCACTTTATAAAGCATGAGAATAGTAAACTAGACTAGAAATTCAGGATCAAAACTTAAATAAAACAAGAATGATTATTTACATATGCTTATAGAATAGTTAAAATATAATTCTGATTATTTTTTACTACTTGTCACAACTTCTTTTCATAATTCCTTAAATGATTAATGATGCTGAAAAAGACAGGTAGACATTTCAGGATTTTGAACAAAATCAAGTAACTACCTCAACAGAACAAGTATTTCTCTCTTTTGTATTTTTATCCAAGCTGTGATTTAAAATTTATAAAAATAGTTATGTAGCTCGTTTACACTCTTCACTGAATGTAAATGAATGTCACTTCTTTGGGGTAGGACTTGTAGACATTATTATTTAACTTGCATTTGCAGATTGGGAGAACAACAAAAACACCTATCTGTTTTAAAAGTTTTCAAGCAATTCCATCACTAAAAATTCAAATACTATCCGAGTTAAGGTAGGACACAGCTCATTTTTAAAGCAGACAATAAAATCACTCTCACCAGAAAATCCATTATTATATCCAGTGAACATCAAGTGAATATAGCAAACTGGTAAAAATTCTGCAGATTCCCTCTGGTCAAATAAACTGATTTTTTTATACTGGGCAACTTTTGGCAGTACTTCTTTGAGGTAAAATAATAGTTTGTCAGACTCAAGATTAAGGATTGTAACAGTTTGCAAGCTGTTTGAGTATGCACATTTACACTTTCTAGCCTTTGTTTTCTTAGGCTGAAACCTTTTGGACACTGAATAAAATTCATTTAACTTTCTTCAAATAATACATTTTAGATGTATTGATGTATTCTGTCATTTCCAATGCAAGAGACTAATGAACCTTGGAGTAGAATCTTCTTTCATTTTGAAATTAAAAAAAAAAATATAGCTACAAGGCCAGCACCATGCTAATAAAAGTGTAGTTGAGGCTCCTAACAATGACACTTTTGCGTCTAAATCTCACTGAAGAGACCTACCTGTTCCGGATAATTTTGCACAGCCTGAGGTTTTCAAAGCCCTATACGAGGAATAATTAATTATGGCAATTACCAGTGAGATGTAGCTTTACTCTTCTATCTGCTGTTTGTGAAAATGCTGTTCCACGATCTGAAGAAAAGAGGGGAAGGACCTCCCTGCAGGTCTTCTCAGTCTCCCCTCAACCTCCTACTGCAGCTGAGAAAGGTACTGTCACTCACTGAGGAGTATTGTTATAGGAAGTTTCGAGAGTGTGCAGACATACTTTCAAAGCTGTAGTGAAAATACATGACCTGTCAATTAATACGTAAGAGGATAACTGGAATGTGAGATAATAAGAACAAACAGCACACTGAAGTATTTATTCACTGAAGTATTTATTCACATATGAAATATTTTTTGCATTTACTTTAACTTTCGAACTAAAATGTGATTGTGGCTCTTCAGTCTTCCTTCAAGATTTTTTGTTTCACTGAAGTTTCTGTCTCAAGTTTAATTAAGCTTTATGAATTCCTGTAAAGCTGGAAGACTTAGCAAAGGCTTAGATATGCTTGCCTGGCAAGAACACTGTTATTTTCAGACTAGAGCTGGTTTTAATTGGATAGTGGAAAAAACATTTTATTGCAGTAAGTGAATCAAATTCATGGTAGAAGCTACTAAAATATTTACAGCGTAAAGAAGAAATAAATGATATGGCAAGATGCTATAGGAATTGATGTGAATGTAAGTCTGAACGTTAAGGAGCAAAGTTTAAAAAAAAAGGGAGAGAAGTAAAAAAAGAATTCACTGACCCTTAAAATAGATCTTATTTTATTTGCTGCCCTTACTCAGTAAACTATGCATGCCACTACGATGACATCACTTTCAGGTCCTCACTCTCCCCCTTTTTATGATCTTTCACACCTTTCCTTGTGGTCAAGAACCTTGTGAAGGATGAAGTGGATGCTAATATTTATACAGCACTTAATGTAATTGGGTCCTGACCTGGCTAGGTACAACAGTTATATAAACACATAAAAAAAAAAAAGAATTGCTGCAGGGCTCAGCATGCATTTGTTCCTAGACCTGAGTTTTTGTTGGTCCTCTGGGCACAGGAAATATCAGCTATATTATGACACGCTGAGTGTGGTCCATCAATAAATTAATATTTAACAATCAAGAGAGATTAGGAACTGAATGTTAGCTTTAGAAAGACACTTCAAAATTCCAAACTAAGCTGCTTCCCCCAAAACAATAGGCAAAGCCCAACAGAAACCAATTAACTTGAAGGGTTAAACAGACTTGCAGAAGTACTATTCTTAAGGTTTGAAAAATATAGGCTTAGGAAGAGGAGTGACCTAATATAGAAATGTTAAACATACAGTTTTAAAAAAAACCCTCAGCAGTTGAATGGCAAAGGTGTAGGAAGGGGTACTTTTTTCTTCCTAGGTATAGACTGTAACTAGAATTCTGAAAGAGTGCCAAGTCTTGATCTTTCTTGGAAAAAAAAAAAAGTTAAAATGTACGTTAATGAATAAGTGAAAGAAGTGAAAGAGATTTGTAGGTATCTTTTAAGAAAGTTACTGTTCTTTTCCTAAGATAGTCTGTTTTAAGGAAGTGTGCAGGTTTTTCAGTGTTTCAAAGAGGTTTTTCTCTAACTTTGCAGCACCATGGTAGAAATGCATATGTGATGAACTTACACAAAAATTTTCTCCTTTGCCTCACTCAAAAGAGTTTAACAGTTGTTTTCTGTGTGCTGATGAGAGATTTTTAAGAAAAAAGGTTTCAGCAGTCAAGTACAAGGAGGGAGAGGTCAAAAAATTTGTGCACAGACACCTCAGATACAGTGCCGGAGGTGATCAAATGTATTTCTGTAATTATCCAAGCATTCTTTTGTCTCCTTATCACTGCAAATGATATATTCATCACAATACTGATGATGGTATTTCCTCTTTCTGTTCAAGAAATTTACCTTCTAGCTGTTGTTTTGACCTTTTAATTTATACATGATCATAAACCTAAGATTAAGTGAATGCAGAATCAAAGATAAATTATTAAAAGTGATATAAGTCTGCTGAACGTCTTTCTTACCTGTTACTTTTCAAAACTTTTAGTATCTGTAGTTGTAAATTTCTTTCAGAACAATGAAACTTTGTGTATTGTACCTTGACCTTTGTGGAATGCCAGCCTCATTTTTGTCAGTGTTCCATGTGGAAATATAATAGCACATATTAGAAAATGTAGACCATTATAATAATCTTTCAAGTTGAAATTCTGCTAATTCTTTTTTGATTTTAAAGATGAGTTTCTCTCACTTGAGGTTGCATTACACTGCTTCCAGAAAACTGGCTTAGGTTTGTCAGTAAAAGCTCTTCTTTCAATAAATTAAATGCTGAGATACTGGCTTTACTGCTGTTTTAGGCAGCTGGTGGAGTCAGGTGCATCAGAAGGATCAGCTGTCATTATCCTGACTCCAGTGCTTTACACCTGTACCTACACGGCAAGTTTTAACAAACAAAAATTCACTGAGAGAACACTTTGGAAAAAGAGTAAAAGAATTTGTGAGAAATTTTCCCCAAGTTCTTCTTGCAATAACTTTTGCACTGCTGAGGTATTTATTCTGCCATACTGAACAGAAAAGTTTAAAGGAAGATGGAATACTGAAGAAGTTTCTTGTTGTTAAATTCATCTTCTCCATGTAGGAACTCTTACAGTGGAAGGAGTTTGGAGAGACAGTAGATTCTGTACTGTAGGATTACCTGTGACTCCTTGCTAAGGTCTCAGCCGTACTATTTGTCTGATTTTTCACTTGTGTTCAGTCATGTTACACTGGCTAGATATATTCCTATTGGGAAGGCAAATTAAGAGAAGATTCAGAAGAAAGGGGGAGAGCTGTGCTACCAGATAGCTGAATTTTCTGTAGTGACATCTATGAGTGAAGGTACTCAACTCTATCCGTTCTTTGCCTCTGCTTCTCAGGAGGAGGGTAACCATCTGGAAAAAAGGAGGGGGAAATTGTGCTTGCAGTGGAATATTATTTTTCTAAAAGAATATTAGATCTGCAGAGAGCTGGTTTGAGTCTAAGCTTTAGTAAACAATCATATTGATATAAAATCTGCCTGTGAAAGTATTGTGGGATATAAAAATCCCTAGAACAATGAATCTTCTTGTTCTTCCTGATGGGGATAGATTCTAAGGTCATCAACTATAAGTATCAGATGAGTCTCACATGAGTGCTTTGGCCCAGATCTGCACTGGTAATAAACAGGATTTTTATTACATTTCTAAGTGCTCCATGACATGTGTTAAATTACCGTAGGTTTCACAAACTGCAGCTCAGAAGTCTTGTACAATTGGATTGTTCATTTTTTTCCCCTTCGCTCCATTTCCTTTTGCCTCAGCTTCTCTTGCAGAAGAAAAAAAAATGCCTTTTGCTTCCTTTATTCACTGTCTTATCAGACCTGTTTAGCTTTTAGGTAAACTGATTATGGTAGAAGAAATTAAGAATTTTTCATATTGTCACTTCCCCATTTGTATTTTTTTAACTATGATGGACTCGTCCATTTCATACCAGTTTATCTATCATCAATCCGAGTCTGTATGTAAAGTGCAGGACACAGAAGCTCTTCTCAGCTTGTGATAGCTACATACATCTCAACCTTCTATCAGTCAGGATGATGGTGTGCACCCACCTCCTCCTCACCATTCTTATCTAGACTAGATCTGGACTTAGTGTACCAAGCAGCACATCCGCCTCTAAAATACACCTCTGTCCTAAATGAGCTCTTAGTTCAATAGAAATAGAAATAAGTTCAGAGACATTAATCCCAAGATACTTATACTTTTGGGTTTTAATTAAAAATTTTGTTAAAATCAGTGAGTCTGTCTTTCACAGGGTCTCATTCTCTGGGGTATGCTTCAAAGCTTAGTGCATTGATGTGTGTATTTGAATCAACGTTGCGTCAGAATGTTAACTCCATTTCGGAGTTAACATTTTTGCAAAAATGAAGACTGAAAAAATTATTGTGATTAATTGTGAATCAGAGCTTCCAGATCTCAATCAATCCTCTAAAGGGGAAGACACACAACAATAAATTATTGTGGACAAATTCAGTGCAAAACTGAAGTAAATGAGTTGTGACTTTTTTTATTTTGTCACTACAGACAGAGCTCGGGACATATTCAAGTCTGCTTTTAATGAAACAAGTATGTCTGTGTTTCCTCAGCAGAGCTGATTGCCTAATCCTCAGCTTATGCTTCCATTTTATTCAGTACTTGGAATGAACAATAATAATGAAAGTTTAAAAAATCCCGCATTTTTGCATTTAAAATCAGATCTGTCAAGGATAGCACAGCAATATTGCAGGATGAACATTAAACAGCAGATATTCTACTAGCAAAGAGAGAAGAAACTTCAAATGCAGAACTGTGGCCAGTCAGTACCACTCCCTGTAACTGAAAATATTTATTTTCCTTCATTTATTCATGGCAGACATCTACATCCACACCCTGGTAGAAAGAATCCTAAAACACAATCTGAACTTGAAGTAGGTTGTGCGTTACTCTAGGTAAATTATTCTTACGTGAGATTAATATGGAATTTACTAGTTTCATCTCTTAAGAATTTTGAAAATAACTGCAGAGGAAACAACCTCTATAATTTTTATTCAGAATAGTAACTCAATAATGAAAGGTTAACAGTTTAAGTAAATTAGAATAAAAAAGCCTTAGCAAATTGTTAGTGAAGTAACTGTACTAAAGTAAATCCATTCATACTTAATGCTTGTTTTAAAGGAGAAATTGTGGATAGTTACTGGAGAATAACTAAGAGAAGAATTTAAAGTAAAATCAGTACTAGCAACTCTGATATCTTTTTTTTTTTTTCTGGAAGTAAGGTTTTAAGCTTAGCTGGCATCATAGTAGATCTGTTAATTTGGTATTATTTATAACTGAAAATATAATGTTATTTTTCATTTTATTCTGACAGTATTTTAAAAATTATTAGGGGGGTTATTTTTAGCTATCAGTAGAGAAATTTTCTAGGTGAAAGTATAAAGTACTGTAATGTCATTTATCTTATACTTGCATTAAATTCTTTGTTTTAAAAAAATTATCCTTGTTTAGTAATTTCTTTTACTCGTGTTAATCTGTTAGTCGGATCAATTTGATTATCATGTTTCTGTATTGTTTTTTCAGGAACAAAAGAGCAGGAAAGTTTTATGTGTTTACCATTCCATGCTCTTTTTCTCAGCACTTAAGTTTTTCTTTAAAGTTAGGGCTTAACTTACAAAGCTGCCATAGTTTGTTGTTGTTTCTTTTTTTTGTTTGTTTTTTCCCCGAGAATAGCTTCAAGGATGCTTCTGTAATAACGCCCTTGCACAAATTTGTATTTCTTTCCACCAAATAATCTCTCCCATATTTTGGCCATATGACAGATGGTTTAGCTTCCACAGCAGTCTTCCCTTGTAGCCATATTTTGGTCACGGCTCATATTGTTTCAGCTATTTGTTCCATTAGAGACTTCAATATCTCTTTATATTTATTCTAAGAAGCAGCTATTATGCCTACCAGCTTCAAAGAGATTTAACCCAACTATTAGCACAAGGGGGCTACATAACTACAGAATTATGTTTCATTAGTCCTATCCATCAGAACATGGTTGTCGGCATCATGGGGAGGTCAAGACAGTCGACATATCAAGTTCTAAGGTCATGCAAATAGATTCTGCTCCTGGAGATTGTCGAGAGCATCCAGCTGGAACACCCAAGGGTCAGGGACAATACTACATCTGTTATATCTTAGAAAGAAATATCTGTTATTGTGTGTAGAAGGACCATATATTTGGGAAAACAGAACATGTATTTTTGAAAAATAAAAGCAGCCAATTGCGAAGAAATCCAGACATGCTCGATTTTTACCCAGAGTATTGCTATAGGCCATGCATCTGGTAGAAGGCATTGTGTTATCTGTGTTATCATTCAGTCCCATATTCTGAGTAAAAATCACATCATTTTTCCCTTGTGATGATCAAAATCTTTTGTTACTATATGTGCTCTATGACAGTTTTGTAAACCTGAGATAGATTACTGTAGTCATCTGTATGGGACCATTAATTTTAGTAAGAAAAGTATAATTTAAGTCATACAATAGTTCTCACAGGGTTTTATTATTAATGTTTAAAAAAACCACCCCAAACCATAGTCCATTTGTAGCTAAATACAAAGAGTATTAATTAGATATTTCAAAAAGTGTACACCGCCAGACTTAATTTTCAAAGGCGGATGATTAAATTGGTTTCTTGCATCCTTTTATATGTAATTTTAATTGATAAACAACCTCCACAGGTACATAGGAGGATTAAGTGTGAGTTGAACCAAGTCAGAGTTGCACTCCTTTTACTGAAGACATTTGGGAAAAGATGTTGCGATGTAATTTTTGGCCAAATTCACATGCTTTCATGTGCTTTCCAAACAAGTAAGAACATTTCTAGCTGCCAGCCATAGGCAAACAGCTTATGACTAGTACATGCATCGTATTACTCATTAGACCTTAGAGGCAGAAGAAGCTCATACGTGCAGGATGTTTTGGTCAACTTGTTTGGACTCTGGTATTTGGTATGAACACTTTTCAGGTGGAAAAAACACAGAAAGGACTGGTAAGTGCTTGTTTATTGTCCTTGCTGTACCAGCATAATGATTTTTAATATGCACTACACAGAGTCAATCCTCCACAAAAGGAGACCTCTGTAACACCAGATATACAGCAGTAAGATGACTGTAGAAACTGCACTGAAAGGCCGATGCCCATTTTCTAGGTATTACAAATGTTGACAATTCTATCATCATCCTCAGAATCATCACCATGTAGAAACTGAAATAAATATATAGATGTTGCTCCAACGTGTACTGTTCAGTCTGCTGCTGTGTCTGAGTTTACTCATATCACAATAAATTTCCATTTTTCTTCATCTTAATTGTTAGAAATGTTTTATTTTTTAAAGGAAAACTGGTGGACAGCCTCATAGATGTCAGCTTCAAGAGTTTCACCACTATCGTATGATGACTAGAGTTTTTTTCATTTTCTTTCAGTAAAAGCTCAAATTTAAATTTGAAACTTGTCTTTTTAATTGTTTTCTGTTGTTGATGACTCTTCCATCATCCCATCAAGAGGACTTTGTCTGAAACATGTAGCTTTTTTCTGCTAAGCAACATATTTTTAAGTGGTTCTAATTATTAATGTGCAGATCTCTTACATAGTTTGTTTTTTTAGGGACAGCTAAAGACATTCTAGTCTTGAAATAGTTAGTGACATCTACAGAAGTAAACAGGAAGAATTTCCTATGGAACAAACCTCTGTTTGTGAAGAATTGTTGAGTAAGTATAGATACTTCAGAGACAAAACTCAGGATTTGATTTTTCTCCATTTAGGGTCAAAGAATGACATATGAAGTTTTAGTTCCAAATATCAGTGCACGATTTTCAGAGATATTTTTCAAACAGGCTATGTCATTGCATAATAAAAAAGACCCATTCAAATCCAGGCACTTTGACATACTCAAATAAGAAATAAATCCAGGTACTCTTACACAGAAATGAGGGATTATAAATTTGAATGATGTCCTGTTAAAGATCTAAGGAATAATTAAAGATATTTATGAAATATTTGTGATAGAACAGTCTTTGATGGTTTATATATTCTGAGCCCTTTGAATTTGAATGTTGTATGGTTTCATGTTAAGTCTTGTTTCTGAAATAGAACAAAATTATTCTAAGATGCATGCCAGATTCTCTTCCCATAGGATGGTTGTGAGTAGGTTTTCTGAAGAAACATGGTAATTATGCTATATTTACTATTTTAACTGTTTATGATGTTGCTCGTGGGTGGGTGTGAGGGGAATAGCTCTAGTGCCTGTGGTTTTTTATGTATACAGTTTCTTGCAGTAGCAAGACATATTGCTATTATAAAAGAGTATTAAAGTTATAATCTGCCAGTCAACATTAAATATCTGTACATCTCAGCAGCTGAGTTTGTTAAGGACTTTGGTATCCTTCTAGGTCTCTTGTGAAGGCGTATGCTACACTGTGATACGCTGCTCATCTCCAGGCATAGCTGTGCAAACAAAAGCTTTGAGAGGGATTTGCTTCTCTGATCGTGAGAAAGCTGAATTCAACAGTTATTTTCTGTTGCATATTGCAAACCCTTTTATTGCCAAACACAGAGCAAAAGCTGAAAAGAAGATGATGTGTGAGTTCGTTTGGTGGCCCACAGTCCTGTTAAGGTGATGGGATACTAAGCCTGACTAGATTATATTAGTAAATATCCTGTCTTTTGGGATTTCTTTTCATCGCCTGGGCTTAGCATTAGGACATTTTTCCCAGCTTTACCTGGTGCAGGCAATATCCCAGGGAGTCTAGACACTCTGTCTCTTTTCCAAGCTGGAAACAGAAGAAGAGCAGCCATTCTTTAGGACCTTGGACCTCTGACCCTCTACAACCCCAAGGCCCTACTTCACTATGTGCCTCTCCTCACCTCCACCGAATCTTGAGTTTTCTCATTTCATTGATCTTCAATGAGTCTTTCATATTCTTTCTACTAAATGATCCCCAATTACGTAGCCTCTTTCTGTTAAGTCCCAAGATAAGTAAAAGAAAATAAAGTAGACCCATGCTCTTCTTAAAGACTACACTGACATTCTTGGTGAATTAAGTATATTATTTTATGTATTTATGCTACTTCCATTAATTGAAGTAGTAACACATTTTTCTCTACAATCTATCCATTTTTTCTCCTAAATTTGAAGTTAAATTAAATTGAAAGCAGAAATCAAATTAACAGCTATCTGTAATAGTAGGTTTTTAAGTGTTTTATTACAGACATCAGCAGTTTTTGATATACAGATAGGGAAATGGGACATATGACAATAGTGAAGAGCAACTGTAACATTTTTTGAACATGCTAATAACACATACATGTAATCACAGTCACTTTCATGCTTCCTTTATTTGAAGCTCTCCATCTTCAATTGTTTTTCTAAAATTACATCTTAACAGTGATGCAATATATTGCCATGCAAAGTGTGACTAGTATTGTACCTCTTAAATGTCTATCAGAGGCAATGCTTTAATAATATAAATTACCTCAGGGTTGAAAGCTTATTTTGCAATGACTCCGTCTAGCTGTCAAAATCTTTATTGCTACACATAAAAAATAATGGAATTATATTTGCAAGGCCATGGCACTTATGAAGGCTTTGTAGTGTGTTCATTACATTTTCTGCATCAAATATTCATTTTATTGTCAGTTCTTACCTCATTTTCTGCCAGTGTTACTCTCTTAAAGCTAACCATGTTAGATCTTCAGTCTTCCCTTATGTTTTAGGTTTCTGTACATCTTGACTAAAAATATGGCAGGAGACTATTATGTGCATTTCAGATTCCTGTGTACTTGACAGTATTCTCACTAGGCCGATTGTGCATTTTTGGGGTGATTATTCCTGTAATGATTCCTCTTTGTTGCTGCCAGATAAAAGCTCAGTCACAGTTTAGAAAAGATGGGTGAAAGAGTGATGGGCTCAGTGGCCTGCACATGAATTGTGACCCTTCTTAACTCTGGGAAAAGTAGATTGATTGTAAGCAGAAAACAATCCTGTCCTTGACAATATGGCACACTGAATGAAGACATTATCATATTAGCCAAGCTGATTAATTTAAAATATAATATACAGTGCCATATGTTTGCTGACTGGCATCACCTTTTAAAAGCCATTTTCCTCGTTGAGATCACAAGAATGAAAAAAAAGCTATTGTTCTTTACAAATACATACCTCTTTTGAAGAGATAAACCTGGTAGAAAGAAATTGGTGTTATTTCGGTGATAATCTGTAATAATGATCAATTACAGCAGTTATAGATACCAACTGCAAGTGGTTACATGTATTGTAGACAGAGATCCCTGCAAACAGATGGACTTCTTGCTGGTTTGTACACTGTTTTAAAGAGCTGACGATTTAAACGCACGAGATGGGCAAGCTTTTACTTAAAAAAATTTTACTTAAAACTGTTTTTTTAATATCCTAAAGTTTCATGTGGATTAATGAATTGGTACCTGTGTGTCAAGGAAGCTTCTTCATTTATTTCATATCAACCTGTGATCTGGGCCCATATACAAGTAATCTTATTTGATGGAATTTCAATGAGGCCAATTGGTTTGGCAAATATTACCAAATGCTCTAAAAATATTTTTCCAACAAGATATTAAATCTCCTATTTTGTACGAACCAACGAGGGAGAAAACTTGGTTTTCCAGGATATCAGTTCTCTTGCTACTGTGCAGTTACAGAGCTCCTGCACTATCTTCTTGGTATCTCCGGTATTTGTAACCCTCAGTCAATATTTCTGCTGTTAGGACAAGTAAAAATGAAATAAGCAAGTGACACAGCGTATGAAGAGTCTTATTTAGTTATGAAGATTAGTTGTTCAACTTCAGGAATAGAAAATGAAGCTTCTTTTTCCCTCAAATATTCTCTCTATATTGCTGAAAATATTTTTTTCTGGATTCCTGGGCCATCTGGATGGATTTTATCTTTGTTCCCCCCACATTTTCTACTCCAAATGTCTATAATTGTAATCTTAAGTTATGCAGAGCAGGTATTATTTATGTCATACAGGTATATATATTTGTTTATAATTAATAAGCATGCTAATTTGAAATTCAAATGTGTGCATGTGGTTTCTGTACATTATAAGTGATGTATACACTGCAGACAGAGAAGGTGAGAATCCATTCTACAAAGATAGCAAAGAAACAAATGCAGAAGTGTAGGGCTGGAATTTATAAAACTGTGTCATATAACACTTGAACACTCAGTGAAAATCTTTAAATGTCTTTGCTGGATTATTGACAGCTGAATAAAAGATTTGGCTGTTTATAATGAGGAGTTTGAACAATAGTAACTAATGAAATTACTGATTACAGGCAGATTCTGTTAGGGACTAAAACCTATAATCAGCTGCACATCTTAATGAGTCAGTTAACAAAGAAAGCGGAGTATTTTCAGAGACTATAGGAATCCTGTGACACAACCTGTCCCAAGCTACTCATGCTTGCCGAACTTTGTCATTTTACTGATAGCATGGAGAAAGAAGAAGATAATACTTTATAGGACTCAGTTGCAGAAAGTAACAAAGTCAAGTCCATGATAGTTTAAAGATTGTGCAGGCAAAATTGATAAAATTCATTTTAAATGTATCAATTAAAAAGCAGACATCAGTGGTTGAGACTGATGTGACCCTAAAAAAAATGTGAGATAATTACTTTTGAATAAATACATCAGAGCTGCAAGTGTGACAAAACCTCTGCAGGAGAAACGTTCAGCTTTTGCCAGAAAGCTTAGAGTGGAAAACACTCACTGAAATGTCAGCCATGATTTCATACTGTGTGCATTTCAAGAGCAAAATAGTAAAAATTTGTAGAAAATACACAGCTCTCTGCCAAAGGTAACTACCGCCCCTGGTGATTTGTAGATTCGTCAGTTTGCATATGACTGTGTAGGGTCCCCTGAGAGTACTGTAGTCATCTAAACACTGGCAGGGCTACTAGCTTGTATTGGGTTGGCTCAGCTGGATTTTGG
>NW_009725296.1:0-9533 GCF_000703405.1 Apaloderma vittatum
AAAAAAAAGGTATAAAAATATTAAAAAATAAAATTAAAAAAAATATTAAATATTTTGTATTTTGTAAATAAGTGGCAACAGGAAAACATTCAGGTAGTAGTGTTTGGAGGGATGAAATGGTTTCTCAAAGCATATTTTACCAGTATTCTTACTTAGTGTTAGTTAGGATAGTGGTTAGCTCAGTTGGTTAGAGCGTGGTGCTGATAACACTGAGGTCGCAGGTTCAGTCCTTGTTCTGTTCCCATGTGTTGCCTGATCTAGTTGAGAGGCATCCCTGCCCATGACAGGGAGGTTGGATTAGATGATCTCTAAGGTTCCTTCCAGCCTAGGCCATTCTATGATTCTTAACTCTATGCATCTTGACAACATCGTGCTAATAGCTTCTAAAGCAATTCACAGATTACAAGGAAAAATAGCAATTGTATTTAACATTTACATGTTGATGCAAATACATGAGGTTTGATGTAACGTGCGGCAAGGTTCAGATTAAGGACCTTTCCCACATACACATGACACTTGCATTTCTGCAACCACGCAGAGTAAGCAAGACTCCGTGTGAGCAAAACTCTGTGAGATGGATCTGTACAACTGGAACTGGCAGTGGATGTCAGGAAAAACTGTTTTGAATTAATTAAAAAAAATAATCTTCTCTGGAAGTGAGGACTAAATCTTGTTATGAGATTTGAAATCAAAAAGTATTCTAAAGATGTGTTGCCTGGTCTAGTCGAGAGGTGGCATCCCTGCCCGCGACAGGGAGGTTGGATTAAATGCTCTCTAAGGTCCCTTCCAACCTAGGCCATTCTATGATTCTGTGACGTTCATTGCTATTACTAGTATAAAGAAAATGGCACTTACGATACATTGGAACAGGATGTATGATTGCTGTGGTCTCATATTTTTTGCTAGAATAACAACACAGTATAGCAGCACTAATTTTGTATTGTCTTTTGTGGAATTTAGGAGCATAACATTAGATACTGAAAGCACTTCTGTTTCTTCGTGGTGCTTCCAAAGACTAAGGCACGGATATATTTCTTTCTTTGTCATCAATTCATTCTCACATCTATATTGGTTTTCCAAATGTTTTCAAAAATGTTTGTTGAATAGCTAAGGGAAGTGATCTGGAAGTCCTGTATGTTCCAAGTGATGCTGGATTCTTCCTTTGTTTTATGAAAGTTGTGTTCTGTATTATTCCCAGCCTTTAAGTGGTTTATGATCTTTTCCCACTGCAAGTCATCTGCAAAATTGATTAATATGCTTTCTTCCAATCATTCCTGGAACTATTGCACACAGAAAATCCCCAGAAGGCACCTTCTCTCAATTAGCACTGGAGGATTTCTGAAGGAATTTCTCTGCATTCCCATACTACAGATTATGACATCAAACAATTGAGATTAGGATCAGAGTCTGAACAAGCAGGAAGGACCTATGTTCTTAGGGGGAAAGATCTCACACACAGAGATATTTGCAGTAAATGGTAGATTATAAAAGCTCAGAAAAAGCTCGGGCTTTAAATGGGCTTACTTTAAATGCTGCTCATTCCTCTGCCACTTCTAAAGCAACATTTGGTCCTCATCAGAAAACTGAGAGCATGGCACTCAGTCAGTCCTAGCAAAAGTCTGGAGGAGACATCTCTTACTCATATGGAAGATTTTGCCAGATCTCCATGCACAGTGTTGCCAGCTTTCCCCCCATTTTTCTAGAACTAAGGTGAGTTGGTATAAATTCAGATCTCAGAAAATTTTAAGATGCCTAAGCGGAGCCCTTTCTGATGGGTCATCTCTTTCCTTTCTGCCTCCGGAGAAAGAACAACCCATGCATGGGCAGAGAGGCAGAAGATGACAGAAAGATTCTTCCTAGGGAAGGCAGTTCTGGCCTCGTGCTTCGGCTCCTTCAGCTTGTCTTCTCTCCTTGCACAAGGAAGGATGGCAGGAGGAGAGACATTTGCGGAGTGCCACCAAGCCACAGACCTCTCATTCCTAGGGCTGGAGAGGAACCAGGGAGGTGAAATAAAGGCTGAATTCCCCCAGACACTGGCTGCGTGGTGATTTTTGACCCTTGGTAGGTCTGCCAAGGCACGTAAGAAGGAGACTGGTTCTTGTTCTGTAGTCCCTGCTGTATGGAGAGCTCCATCTATTCTAGAGTACAAAGCACTGAAATACGAAGAAAGCTGAGTGTACCTGTCACTGGTGAGGGTCTTATCTTTTCTGCATGGTTTTGCATAATGTCATGGTCAAAAATGGGTTTCAAGGCACTGCCCAAGTTCCTCCTGCCCAAAGTGAGAAGCCAACAGTTAATTTTAATTTTAAAATGAACAATATTGGTAATGAGTAATAAATAATGAGCTCTAATATATAGTCCTGTTAGATAAATTTTTAACAGCATATGATTTTTAACTTGATGGCAATGTAAAAGCATGCTGGATGTAGGCGGTTGGTTAGATTATTTTGGTAGTGTAGAGTAGTGTGAACAGTTAGAAAAGTGGCCTCGGTGTTTAGATATCAAAAATGTCTCTTTAGTTATTTAACAAATTAAAATAAGATTAAAATAAAATAAAACAAAATAAAATTAAAGTACATTTTGGGTGCCCACTTACCTTCTTGTTACCTACTTAAATCAGGCACAGACTTACTGAAAGATATGCAATGATATTAGAAATTAAAACCCTTATTTTGAGGTCTTTTTTGTTAATCAAAAATTCTAAAATTAATCTCTTTGGTCTCTCAAAGACAGTAAAAAACCCAAACACATAGCTATGCAAGCTGTCAGATACGTCTGAGCATTATTTATTTCCATAGTCAATAATATAAGAAGTGCATGAGAAGAAAAGCAACAAAACAATTTAACTTGTAGCATTAGGAAGGAGCTGCTCATTTAGTCCCAATAGATTGGATGTAAGTGTTATCTTTTAAAAACACAGCTAGCCAGACCAAATGAGCGGAGTGCACTAGGAGAGTGCAGTGAGAAGTGTATTTTAATCTTTTCTAGTCATTTGGAGGAATTTCCATTTTCTAGGTAAAATCTAAGCTAACAGGTGTTTTTTAGAGTTTTTTAAAAAATACAGAGTTTGCATTGCTTACATAAAATGATGTTATTTTATTAGTTCACCCGACATTTTTGCATGAACTCCAAGCACATTGTGACCTTCCTTATAAGCTAAACATAGTAATTTTTAGAATGTGTTTTAATCAACATAAAATTTAAAAACTGATCAGATAAAAATGATTGTCTCCTAAAATAATATCAGTAAACTGTATGCTTAACCACTTAATACTCTTTCTACTTGAATTCAAAGGAAACAATTGATCTGATCCAAGTGTTTTTTCATATTAGAGAAGAAAGCTATCTTAAGACAAAGAAAATACTTTAATTCTGTGGTCTGATCCTATATTGTCTGGAGATCTGAAAATATCATTCTAACACTTCCCCTGAAAGGGATTCATTCATACAGAAAACCAAGAGGAAAGGAAGTGGGAAGGTTGTTGGGCAATGCTTATTTTTTGTGAACCTACAAGCTCAGGCTAGAGTTGGTTTATTGGGTCAGATGATACTCCATCATATGAAGAAACATCTTTAAGAAATTAGGAACATCCTAGTGGCTTAGCATGAGCATTCCATTTATATTTGAATGAATTAAACAATGCGTTTTCTTGAGAGGCAAAAGGAAACTTTTTTCCCTTACTCTTCTGATGTTTAATTTTAAAGTTTTCCAACCACATATGGTTGATGTTCTTAAGGCTGCTGGAGCAATGAAACCAAGAATAAGAATTTAGCACTATAATGTCATGAACATAGGAGATATAAGAGCCCATTGTTAAGAATAATTGATTGACTCAGAAATCAATCTCTTGAATATACATGTCTTTTGGTTAAAAAGAATTTGATTTAATTGATTACAGCAGCCTTCATTATGCCATGGGTTGGAAGTTGAGATGACAATTACCGCATAAGAAGATAGAAGATAAGGTACAAAAAAGAGAGTTAAGATACCATTAATAAGAATGAAAGACAAATTTTACTGTATACAGGTTTGCTACCACCTGGAAGAACAGAAATACAGAGTTGTTAATACTGTGTTTTCTTCCAGAAGTAGGAAAGATGGACAACATTTCTGAGGGCAGCCATGAATTAGACACATTGATGACTAAAATGCTTGGGAATGAAGAAAAATAAATCGAAGATTGAAACAAAGAGCTTCTTCAAGATAAGGGGCCAGTAACAGGAGGTGATAGGTATAGGCATAGGCGTAGGACTTCTTGATGTCACCCTGATATGTTTATCTGACTTTTTTCTACTCCTGGAACTTAGAGAAAATACAGGAAAGAATTGAAAAGGGTAGATTTTTTGATAGCCTCCTTTTCAAAATGGAAATCTTTTTTCAAAAGTCTAAGCACCTTCTTCTGCCTCTTCTGGGAAAATTCACAGGAAGCCCTAGAAAACTTTCCACTTTTCTAACTTTAGCTTATAGGTATCTCGTGGAGGCTGATCTATGCAAGTGGTAACAAAGGGAAAATCTGAGATTAGAGAACTGAGTTACACTTAGGCCAAGGGCTGAATAGAGACTGAGCCAAAAGTGAATTAAAAGAATTAGCACTTGATTTGAATTCTGTGGGCAGAGGGATAGTAAACAAGTACAGTTAAGAGAAGAGAGGTTAAGCCCTTTAGAAAATATGTGATCTAACTGCAGCTTTCTGAGCATAGCTTCAGGAGGCCATTAAAATGAGAGTTACAGTAGCTGACATAGGAAATAATTATGGCTTGGTTAAGGATGGACCCTGGTAATGTTTCAGAGAAAGGAATAGAACTTCAGGTAAAGAAGAAAAAAAAATGCATCAAAGGATAAGCAGATTTGTAGTTTCAGAAGTCGAGTTCAGGCTTGAGGTACATATATCAGAAGCAATGTCACAGTGATGGAGCCTTTTACTGGCAAAATAGCTTAATTCACAAAAATACAGTACACAGAGGAGCTGAAGGAGGGTATGGAGATATGAGAGATGCTTCTCTGGTCGTAGAGGGATCTGCTGCTGTTGTTCATGAGTACTCATAATAAATTAGCTTCTTGAGCATGTAGTGAGCACATTTCATTTTTGGTTTGACTCATCTCTCTCTAGCAGCATTTTCGTTCCTAGTAAAATCTTTATGTCTTCTCCCTGAATTTCTCCTGAGGGAATGTGCAGGGTGCTGCTTTATCTTTCTCATGAGTGATTCATGGCTAGTGTCAGCCCTGGTCATCCTCTGCACATGGAAGAAAATTTTATATTAACCTTTAATCATCTGGTTTTCATCTTATAATGCTTAACTCACACAAGCAAAGCTCCTGAAGCACATGCCAACTAGTCCAAAAGCATGATTTACGGTTGCACTTTGTCTGTGGAGAAACATTTGTACAAAGCGTGAAATGCAGACGTGCGTGGTTTATAGACATCACTGACAAGCACTACTAAGAGCAAGGTAGACAAATAGGACACAAGGTTTTTTTCATTATTGTTATCAGTATAGCCTAGACTTTAATACAAAATCTAATAAAAACTACTGACAACTTTGCGGTATGTTTACTAATTTTTAGAGTATTGAAAAAAAAGAAAAAGAAAATATTCTTTCTCTGAAATGGTAACTTTTGTCCTAAAAGTATTCAATTCTTGATTAGCAAGTGTTTTTGTCCCAAACATGACAAGGTTTGGAGTTTTTGCGTCTTTGTTTTTGTTTTACAAAATGGTAATATTTTTAAGATAATATCATTTTGGGGTGTATTTATGCACTTAAAATTTTTTTTTTCAAGTAAAAGATAGTGATAGAAAATTTTCAGTTGCTCTATCATTTCTATATTGCCCACTTATGTGAAGGGTAAAGCATTTTTGAAACAGTGGTCTCTATCCAAGTCTTGCCAGCACTTTGTTTTCTTTTTCAGCCTCACTTCATGTTATTCTTCTTCCTGTTTCATTCTATGCCAGTCTCATCACTTCATGGTACACAGCTCTTCCTTCCTTCAACTGTTCCCTTCGAAAATTTTACAGTATTTTCTGACTGTAGCAGCTCCCTGTTTTTGAAATCTGTTCATATAATTTAGTGATCCTAAAGACTTGACTGTCCTTTTGTACTCATGTTTATGACATCCAAAACCCGTTTTCAGCACTTTTGACGTTATTTCCACTAGACCACATGGGAGGACATTAAATACACTTCATAAATTCCTGTACTTAAGCATCAAAGAACCTATACCAGCCCTCGTGGCACTGCAAGCCATATTACATCTTTTGTAGATTGATACACATCCACAGGGGGCAAGGTCTTTCTCATACTTCTTTAAAACTGTGGCTTAAAACTTAAAAAAGATGAATTAACATTTTAATACAAACACAAGAACATCGTTTACTTGTGAAAATGCACTGAAGGCATCCAGAACAGCATACTCCAAACAGAAGTATACCACATAAAACATGCTTCCCTCTGTGGCTACAACTCTCTTATTTCTTGTATACAGATGTTAGTGCAGACAGTATGGGGAACATCTCATGTTGCAATCTGATGACTACCAAGAAATACTACTGACAGTCTCTGCTCTCTGTCTTTCTACCTCAGCATTGAGCTCAGCCCTCTGCGCCACTGTAGGGAGCTTACAGCGTAAATTACACAGACGCTAGAAACTTCTGTACGGATGCTTAGAGGACCCACAGAGACTTTGAGCGCTTTGCAGGAGAGGAGGTATTTATGCACATAAATCCTGTCTCTTGGTAACTTCTGTGGGAGCTATAGGGCTGTATGACTCTGGAAGGTGGTGAGGAGCAGACTGTGTGGAGGAATGATACAGCTACATACTACAGCAGGCCATGCTGGTGGCTCCCTCATCTTCACAAGAGATGTTAATGTGCTCTTGGAGTTAGATCACAATACTTGGGTCCTGTCCTTACATACACGGAAATCACAATGTCTAAATTTTCTGCCTCACAGAGGAATTCAGAATCCCTGTGTGGCACCTCAGGTACCCCACACTGTACATACACAGCATTAGCCTAGGGTGCAGGACACTTCTGGGTAGCACCTCAGTTTCCTCAGCCTATGCCACCCAAAGCAAGGAGCAACCTAAAGTTAACATGCCAGCCTTACCTACAGCTACAATCAGAACATACCAGAGGGAGGACATGCTTTCTACCTTGGAAGAGACATTCTGTAAAATACACTCCTTGGAACAGGAACAAGCAGCTACCTGAGTTCCCCAACTGCTCTTTTATTTCACAGCCTTCTGAATCCAGCACCAACAGGAGAGGCAGAGAGATCCACTCCCACTCTAAGCTACAGTCTGGCAGTCAGCATAGTCTCATAGGAATTGGGGATTTGAAAGGGAAAAGCCAAGTTCAGCTCCTCCACAGTCTAGCTGTGTAATTTAATTGCTAAGTTACTGTTTAAAGGAATTGATACAAACCAAATCAAACCCCAAACCCAGTGATGATGCTTTTTGTAGGTAGCTAGTTCACAGTAGATTTTTTAGGCTGCTTCAAGAACACCTTTGATTGAACAACTCTAAGGACCTAGATGAAGGAAGGACAAATCTCTCATCCTTGATCAGGTTTACATGTCAATTGGAATCTGACTGTCCAGCTCTGTTACTGGCAAGACACCTGTTCATTTCCCATGGTAAACCTTTCAGGTGTCTATACAGTTTCTTTAAGTTTAGATACCATCTGGATTATGTTGAAACTACATAAGGATTTTTAGAATTTTATCTTTCCATCTAGGTAATCAGTTCTGTTTTCTTCCACTAGATCTGTCTGCTTTAGATTTTTTTCCCTGAATAAGGAAGGAGTGGGCTATGTCTCTCAGAAACAAGGAACTCTTGCAAAGTTCATCTGTCGTGTCATTTTTTCTGCCAAGTAATGGAAAGGCTTCTTGTACTTGCACCTTCGTTATGAACAGTTTTGCTGGAGATTATTTTATGGAGAAAAACTGTACTGTTAATTGACAGAGATGTGCATCAAGATGAATTTGCCATGGGAAAACAGGCACTTCGACATAAATGAGGGCAGGAAAAGGAGAGAAGAAGAAGAAAGCGTAATAAGGCATAATAATAAGGAATTTGATTTTTTTTTTGTGAGAATATGGGGAGGTAAAAGGTAAACTGTAGAAACCTGTGTTGTTCACTAAAAGAGCACAACATTGTTCAGGCATGACTCTGGTCCTTCCCATTAAAGACAGTATTGACATCTGATCCAATCTGGGAAAAAACGGCTGATGAAAAAAGGGATTTCAGTGAACAGATTTCCATTTAAACCTAGTGACAGCAAGACAATGAGGATATATAAGCATCTAATTCAGTAAAGGTTTAAGGAAATAGACAGGCCCTCAGAAGGCTGATACAGTCTGGTGGCAGGGCAGTAAGGACATAGAAAGGCCCTCATAAGGCTGATATAGTCTGGTAGCAGGGCAGAGTGGGCTTCCAGTGCTTCTGCAGAAGATTTGTAATCACCTAAAAATAGCAGACACTTCTTAAAACTAGGTATTCCTCCTCAGCTTTAGACTGGCAATATTTATTAGTTTATAAATCACTGAATCCAAAAGGCTGAGGCAGTTCCTGTGCAATTAGAAGAAAAATATGCTTTTGACTCCCAGAAAAGTTTCCCTCTCAGCTCCCAGTTTCCCGCTCAGGCTCTTTGTGAGACGAATGGTGAAACCAGCTTTTGTGAAGAAGAGCCACACATGCAAGCCAGACCTCTTCGGACAAGGCGCCATCATTCACATTGCTCACATGTTGACAATCACTTTGGTTGTGTTGCCAGGGCAATGCCGCTGGAGCAGGGAGCACATCCCTATTTAACACCCACCCCAAGGGCGAGGGGGCCAGAGGGCAGTGGGACCAGATGGTTCTACTCATTCCTGGTAGCTGGCCATCCCTCCGCGACTGGTAGCGACTTCCCAGCCAACCAGTTGGCTCAGAAGGCTTGTGGGTTGCTTTTCTTTAATTGCCTCTTTTTGAGAAAATTATCAAAGGCTATTTTCTTCTTTTAAGCAACACATTTTATCACTCAAAATATTTCCAGGCAGCATGGGCTGCAGCACTGGCATGAAGGTTCATTAGGGTGTTGAAACACAGATATGAGAGGGGCAGGAGCAAGAGGCAGATGGTCACTGGGGCTGGCAGCCGTAAAGGGCTGCTGCCCTCCCCTTGGCCCTCGGTGATGGCTTTCTTTCTGTGTGGCACACCTCTCCCTAAAACCCCTGGGAATTTGGACAGCCACGCATATTTGCAGTGTGGGAGCTGTCGTGGGAATGGGAGCAGGAGAGCGCGTAGACGCCAGAAAAAAAAATACACTTGGACGCTTTCCTTTCTCACATAAAGGTTAAAAAAAAAACCCTAACAAATGAGTGGGGCATACCTGCTTTTATTCCATTTGTTTTATTTTCATTTCTCTTTGCCGGGGAGCAGGGGGCAGGACGAGACTGCATCAAGGGAGGGAGGTTGTGCCTCAGAACATGAGTTTCTCATCTCGCCTGCGTGTGCAGATCCAGTTTCCTGTCCTTGATCCCAGAATATTTTCTCC
>NW_009725297.1:0-5350 GCF_000703405.1 Apaloderma vittatum
CGCTCGGGCACACAGAGGCCCCAGCCGGTGGTTTCTGGCGACACTTGTCAGCAACACCCATCTCCGCTCCACTTGAGAAACCAGCCTGAAGGTCCAAATCCTGCTAGGGGCCCAGGTTTGCTCTGACTGCTGCCAACATCAACCAGTGGAACAGCCCAGGATTTAGCCCAGGTAAGGCAGAGCGAGCGGTGCAAGAGGACGGTCACATCCCCTGGACCTGTCCCTCCATTCCCCGAGCACCACAGCCACCCCACACAGATGATGAGGAGGTGGGGGGAGCTGCTGCCAAACCGGAGCCCCCACAGGTGCTGGCACCCAGACAGGGGCAAGGCAGTGGAGGGTGCTCCCATATTTTAGTGTCTCTAAAGCTTCCTTTTCCATGCCCGTGTGCTGCCAGTGGCAGGGAGGGGCAGGGTAGGGAGAGGGTTTTGTTTTCTGGTTTCACCATAGGAAGGATTTTCAAACCCTATAAATTTACTTTTGACAAGTGAACGGCTAAAGCAGATTAACCTTTTTGCTAATCCTCTATAATGGCTTTGGAATCTCCTTAACCAATAAGAAAATGATAAGAGCCTGTTTCTTTTCTTTTTATCTATATCTATATTGTCCTCCCTTGTCTGCATTCTTTTTCTTTCTTGTTTTATTTTCCTTCCCTTTTCTAATATGAAATAGCCCAGCGATCCTATCTCCCAGAGGCTCAGTAAACAGAACATCAATAATCCCTTTCCTTTATTCCTCTCTGGTAACAGGTGCAGAGAAGGGTCTGCCGATTGGGATTTGATTACCAGCAGCTATCAGAAGTCTCTTTGTAAGATCTAGGTCCTAAATCCCGTAATTCTTTGATAAAAGAAGTATTACCAGTCCATTTTCTGAAGTGAAAGGTATGAGAGGACTGAAAGAAAGCAATCAGCAGAGATCCTAATAGGCTAAGTGCCTGTGCGGTGGGAAGGCAGAGACAGGCAGGGGAGGCCGGGGAAAGGCACCCTTTGTTAAAGGTGGAAGGAGAATTAATCTGCTTCGGGTGTAGGATTGTTACAGCCAAGAGCAGAAAGGGTCGGATCCTGTGCCTGGCCACAGCATGTCTGCCTTGCCTGGACCAGCCCGGTATGGGGAGCAGAACCTGGTCCCACATCCACCTCCTGTGTCAGCGGCTGGGTACGTGCAGAGAAGCTGGGAGCAGTTTGCGAAGATTCATAGACCATGGTTAGAACTTAGGCGACACCAGAAAAGAACGGGGACTGAGAGGGGGTTCTCTGGAGACTGGCTCTCATTTCTGCATGATACTGGAGGGGCTGCTGGGCTCTTGAGCGTGGAGTCACAAGGTGCCACGAGGACCTTTGATGTACCATGGTTTCACAGCACTCACCTCTGTGTCTCCTTAGTGTTCCATGGGCAGGACTGGTACCTTCTCTCCCCTGCAAAGAGACACCAAGCAGAAGAGCATTCTCCATGTGAGCTCCTGAAGCCTTGCTACTCACCTTGGCTTAAACCATACCGAAGGCAAGAGAATTTGGGTATAAACTTTCCTAAGAAACCTGAGCTCAACCACACCTTCTCTATTTTAAACCCAGCTACTGATTTCAGTTACGAAACCAAGATGGAAGATGTCCTCTCTCCTCCCGCAGATCCCATCTGCCAAGCCTTGCTGTTTGCCCTCAGGAGGGTTGGTGCCATGTGTCCCTTCCCACCCAGAATCACCACTCTCAGTTGTAGCCTCGCCCCAGTTTCTTTAGCTGGACAGAAGACGTTGGGACTTGAACTGACAAAGTTTTGGAGGAGCCTGGCTGCCCCAGAGAGCTGTCTTGGAACGTTAGCCCTGGCACAGAGACCACGCTCCTGCCCGAGCTGCTGCAGGACCTCCCTGTCTGCCTGCGCAGGGGGCAGTGACACTCCCCTTCCGACACCGAGCAGGGGTACAGCTCAGCTCTACAGGGGGTGGCTACTCAACACTAAGCTATGTCACAGAGCTGCTGCAAGCTGCCAGTAATCTAATTTATTAGGGCTTTGAATCCTTACAAAGAGTATGTTGAGCACATGTAAAGCATCTGCATTATCACTGTGATTAGGGCAGCGGAGGTGGGGGAAAGGGGAAGGAGGGAAAATACAATTTCCTTGCTTTCAGCAGAAAATAAATCAACTTTTACAGAGGATTCTGGTGCAGCCAAAGGCTGTGCTATCATTAAACATAATTTTTTATTAAGCTGAACTTTCTCCTCTCTCATATTGTATGATATGACAGCTCTCTTTTGATGGGAAAGCTTTCATTTGGGCAGAGAAAGGGATAATTTGCTTCTTTTAAGGAGCTAATCCTCTGGTCTGTTTCCGGGCTGGGAACAACTATCCTCCCCCTTCCTTGGATTGGAGGCTGCAGCACAATGGATATCATAACCACCTCAAATCTACACCCGAGATGGAGAAATCAGATTTCCTTCTCCAGTCATTTTTGTGGGATTAGCTAAATCTTAGATCCACACTAACCCTTCACAAAGCTGCCAAGATTAGTTAGAATTTATTTTATTCACAGGGGGTTTATGGTTTTCTTTCCATAGGGATTATATCTATCTATATATATTTAGGGTGGCTTCAGTCATAAAGCAGCTAGGTTAGAAGGAGAAAAGGCGTGTATGTGTATAAAATAAAAACTTGGCTGCCAGAATGACAGTCACTTGAAAAGCCAAGACAAAGCAGTGACTGTGGATGGCTTTGCCAGCCCATTTTAAAAGCTATGTAAGGTGTCTTTTTCCTTGCAAGACCCCACTCCGGAGTTAGCGCAAGGAGAGCAAACGCCTGAGCTCAGTCTGAGC
Source organism: Apaloderma vittatum (assembly GCF_000703405.1). Taxonomy (NCBI): domain Eukaryota; kingdom Metazoa; phylum Chordata; class Aves; order Trogoniformes; family Trogonidae; genus Apaloderma; species Apaloderma vittatum. Next base: position 2,805 of record NW_009725297.1, read on the forward strand.
TGCTGGCTCCTGCGGCCACTGGTGCCGGCAGAGGATGGCCTCGGAGCCAGCGCTGGATGCTGATGCCAGCAGGAGAGGCCTCAAGAAGCCGTGCTCATTCAGCATCGAGGACATCCTCTCCAGCCCGGCGGAGAAAAACCCCCAGGTACTGATCCCGCTGTGCCTCCGGAGCATCTTGGACTGTGCACCCAAGGGGCTGTGTGAGCTGGAGACCATCCCGGGCAGCTCCCTGCAGGAGGAGGTGGAGGAGGAGGAGGAAGAGCTGGAAGGGGCAGGCTGCAACTGCTGCTGCTGTTCTCATACCAGTGCCCATCCCCTGCAGGACCCGCCAAGTTGGCTGGGTGAGTATCTGGGTTTGATTTACAGCGTAGGGCTGGTGGGGGGGCTGGTGCCAGCACCAGGTGGAGGGGAAAACTTGGGCACTGAGTGACAATATAGCATCTGGACTGCCACCACGGTGGTCTCGGATTGCAGCTTGAGGGAGCTGGGGTCTCTTCTCAGCATGGCTCCCAAGGGCAGGCACTTTTACCTGCAAAGCTACGGGGGGTTTTAAAAGCACCAGGTGTTATTCATTACGGATATCACTAGATTAGTGTAAAACACTTGGAGGATGCTTCCAGGGCTGGAAGTTCTCTGTGGGCTGTGGGGCCCCATGATCCTGTTGCTCATGCGCAGAGCTGTGCCTGTGCTTCCTGACAACACCAGCCCTGGGGAACATCATGTGTCCTTTAAGGAAAAGAGGTTTTGGCTACATCTAGCAAAAAATTAAATAAAAGGGTAGCAAACCCTTAAAAATGCAGTTCCAGTGCATCTTGAAGGTTCAGAAATCCCTTGTCAGGACGGAAACGCAGCTCCTCGCCGGGCTGTGAGGTTCCAGCTATTTTCTGGAGCTGGCCATGGCGCAATTGGTAAGTAAACAGGGAAAACCCAAACGGTGCTCCCCACCTGCACACTTCTCCCGATGTGATGCTCTAAGCCCTTCTCTTGCTTGCATGCTGATCACACAGCTCATCACCCACACCACCCTCCTTCCAAACAACATGTGTGGATGGAACTTGTGCCTGAACTGCCTTGAGCGAGGCGGGTGTTTCAGCCCCCCACCCCTATTGCTGCCGCTGTACTTCTCCCCTTGCAGATGCCCGGTTTCCTTGGCCCATGCGGCTCTTCCACTCAGCAGTCAGGGTCTGTAAGAGTCCCCAGGGGAACCCAAGCGAGCTGCAGACTTTCCACCAGATCCAGCGTCGAACACGCCGGCATCGCACCATATTCACTGAGGACCAGCTGCAGGCGCTGGAGACACTTTTCCATCAGAACCAGTACCCGGACGTCATCACCCGCGAGCACCTGGCAAACCGCATTCACTTGAAGGAGGAGAGGGTAGAGGTGAGATCCTGCCACTCAGCAAGGTGCTAAGAACACAGACCAGAGCACTGCCCTGTCTTTTTTGGGAGCTGCAGACCCAGGGCCTCGTTTTAGGAACTATTCTTGGATATTTGGCAAAAACAGTTTAGGCATGGCAGACAATGGAAGAATAGAAACCAGTTCTGCTGGGCTGCTTTGTTCTGGTGTCTGGTCCCATAAACTCACGCCCTCTCTCCTATATAAACACACAGACAATTCTGCTCATCCTCTGCAGCCAAGTGTATATTCTTTATTTATACGACCTGCATGACTTCTGAATTTGCCGAGGGGGGCTCCCAGCTCCTTTGTGCCCCAATCTTAGCAGGATTGCAGGGGAGGGACTCATTAAATTTTGTATCAAGCTTCTATACTGGGAAATGTATGACAGTATTGTAAAGCGTATGCTGTACAGTCCAGTACTGCCCGCTCCCCTCCAAGCAACACATGAAATGCAAAAGCTCTTTCCTTGTTTTGCGCTTTCTAGGTTTGGTTTAAAAACCGTCGGGCCAAGTGGCGGCATCAGAAGAGGGCGTCTGCTTCAGCGCTGATCCTTCAAGGCACCAAGAAGCCCTCCGAGGACAGCTGTTAGTGGTCGCAGGCTGCTTCTCAGCAGATCAGTACCAAGAGCATCCATTTCCCATAGCTGACAGGTTGTGTAGAGGGGTAACCCGAGGGGGACTAATGAAGCAAAAGGGAATCTGTGACTCCCAGATGAGGAGCACAGGTAAAAGCAGACATGAAACTTTCATGTCCCAGTTTCTCTTCCAAACCAAGTTCATGTGGCAAATAACTCACTAGGCATGATCCTCGGATGCTTAAGCAGAATCCACTGCCAAAAGCCTGAGCGGGGGACAGAGCAGTGCCAGTGTTACGTGTGTGTGCGTCGAGAGAAGGGGAGATGCCCCTTCTTGTCTTTGCTCTGTGTGGGTACTATTTGTGCTTGTTTTACTACAGTAGATTTGCAAAATATCCTGCAAATGAACGTTTCCTATTTTCCTCACCTTGACCACATCTAGAGTTGCTTTTGGGGTTGAGCTTCCTCGATCAGCAGATTTGCTCCTTAACGAAAGAACACGGTGTGACCTGCTCCCGGTGACCCTGCTCTGTCTGGGGTTGGACGAGATGATCTTCTGAGGTCCCTTCCA
>NW_009725298.1:0-1527 GCF_000703405.1 Apaloderma vittatum
AAATTCTGCCCTTGGAGGAGGTCGGGAGGGTTTGGGGGTTCTGCCGGGGGTGGAGGAGCTTCGGAGGGGTCAGAGGAGCTTTGGAGATGTTGAAGCAACTTTTGAGGTGTTGAAGGTTCTTCAGGTGTTGAAGGAACTTTTGGAGATGTTGAAGGTTCCTCAGGTACTGAAGGTTCTTCACATGTTGAAGGAACTTTTGGAGATGCTGAAGGAACTTCTGGAGATGTTGAAGGAACTTTGGAGATGTTGAAGGTTCTTCGAATGTTGAAGATCTTTCAGGTGTTGAAGGTTCTTCACGTGTTGAAGGAACTTTTGGAGATGTGGAAGGAACTTTGGAGATGTTGAAGGTTCTTTGAATGTTGAAGATCTTTCAGGTGTTGAAGGTTCTTCACGTGTTGAAGGAACTTTTGAGGTATTGAAGGAGCTTTTGAGATGTTGGAGGTTCTTCAGGTGTTGAGAATCTTCAGCTCTTGAAGGTTCCTCAGGCCTTGAAGGAACTTTTGGAGGTGTTGAAGGTCCTTGAGGTGTTGAAGCCTCTTCAGCTCTTGAAGCTTCTTCACCTCTTGAAGCTTCTTCAGCTGCTGACTTCACGTGCTGAAGGAATTTTTCAGCTCTTGAAGGTTCTTCATGTGTTGAAGGAACTTTTGGAGATGTTGAAGGAACTTTTGGAGATGTTGAAGGAACTTTGGAGATGTTGAAGGTTCTTCGAATGTTGAAGATCTTTCAGGTGTTGAAGGTTCTTCACGTGTTGAAGGAACTTTTGAGGTATTGAAGGAGCTTTTGAGATGTTGGAGGTTCTTCAGGTGTTGAGAATCTTCAGCTCTTGAAGGTTCCTCAGGCCTTGAAGGAACTTTTGGAGGTGTTGAAGGTCCTTGAGGTGTTGAAGCCTCTTCAGCTCTTGAAGCTTCTTCACCTCTTGAAGCTTCTTCAGCTGCTGAGGGGAGTTTTGAGGTTTTGAAAGAACTTTTGAGGTGTTGGAGGTTCTTCAGGTGTTCAAGATCTTCAGCTCTTGAAGGTTCTTCAACTGCTGGAGGAGCTTTGGAGATGCTGAAGGATCTTCTCAGGCATTGAGAAGGTTCTTCAGGTGTTGAAGGAACTTTGGAGATGTTGAGGGTTCTTCAGACGTTGAAGATCTTTCAGATGTTGAAGGTTCTTCGACTGCTGAAGGTTCTCCAAGTGTTCAAGGAAGTTTTTGAGGTGTTGGAGGAACGTTTGAGGTGTTGAAGGACGGTTTGACGTGTTGAAGACTCTCCAGACGCTGAAGATCTTCAGGTGTTGAAGGAACTTCTGGCGCGTTGAAGGAACTTCTCAGCTCGTGAAGGTTCTTCAGGCGTCGAAGCTCTTCGGCTGCTGAAGATCCTTTGGCCATCGAAGGACCCTTCGAGGTGTTGAAGGACCTTTTCAGCCCGTGAAGGTCCTTCCCCTGTTGAGGGTCCTTCAGGTGTTGGAGGCGTCTCCTTCCGCCACCCAATAAACCCCTCGAGCCCCTCCCCCGCTCTCCGTGTCCTTCCTCGGTCTCCTCCTCGC
>NW_009725299.1:0-4384 GCF_000703405.1 Apaloderma vittatum
TTTCCTGTGAGGAAGGAGCCTCTGCCCCTGCCCGCCCCCGGGCGACGCCTCAGGGGTGCAGAGGAACACTCCCCCATCCCAAAGCAGGGCCCAGCCCTACACAGTAGGGCTTCTTTATACTCCACAGGGCAAATTTACCCGAGCTGCTCCTAGCACTGTTACTCTTCTACATGTTAAAACCTTCAACACTCATTTCACTAATATCCCTCCTTGCTGCAAATAGGCTCCCAAGCCATCTCTCAGTGTCCCTCTGAGGAAGGCTTAGAAAATTCCCCGTGCGATAATATATTTCAGATCCTATTATGGGTGATTAAGAGCAAAATATCACACAACCTATTAAATTAAAGTGACACAAAATTAAAGACTGGCCCATGACTGTATCTTAGCAAACAGACCTCATCAGCTGTGCCACTGAGGAAGGGTGTACCTCCCTGCCCACAAGGAATTTCCAGCCTCCACAGAGCGACTGGCTGTTCTTAAACGAGTCATTTAGCTTACACACAAGTGCAATATACTTCCTATAGACTTGCCCCTCAAATGTAACACAGATCCTTCACTTCCCTGCCCCATATGTGGAGACAAGATGTAAGTTAGTCTGAAGGGTTAGAGTTAAGATTTTGTATTACAGTGTGAACTTAATGTTCTGTCTGTGGGAGCTGGGAAGTAAAGACCTAGGGTTTGTCAGCCTTTCCTTCCAAACTTCTTCCTTACTTAAAGAGAAAAATTCCCTTTCACCAAGGTTTCCTTGTGCTTAAGGTCATAAAATCATAGATTCACTAAGGCTGGAAAAGACCTCTAAAATCACCAGGTCCAACCACCAAACTAATACTACTATGACTATTAAACCATGTGCTGAAGTGCCATGTCTACACATTTTTTTAACACCTCCGGGGCTGGTGACCCTACCACTTCCCTGGGCAGCCTGATCTTCATCAACCTAATTCTGGCTATACCAACATCAATGTAAAAAGATTCATGTGAAGGTGAGGATGGTAATGGCTAATGTGTTGAGGCAAGGAAGTGTGTTGTTGCATGTGAGGCAAAAAGAAGAAGGTTGAAATTTAGAGGGAGAAAAAAAATGACAGAGAAATACGATCAGCAATTGCCTCTGGTGAAGTGCTGCAAATGTGGTTGTCTGTTTTCTTACACTGGAGGTTGCACCTGAACTTCAGTTTCCATCTAGGCACTAAAGATAGATACCATATGCAACCTGAAACTGAACATCAGCCTGTGGTAAAGCAAATCCTTGATCTAGACACATGCACAAGGCAATGCACCAGGTTCATTACTCTCTATTTATTTGAAAAATTGAAACCCAAAAGCATAAATTATGGGTGCATCTGGAATTCACTCCTAACTTTTTTAACTTGCACCTAACTTTTAATTTTTTTAATTGACTCCTAACTTTAAATTGTCTTGAAGAATAAGGTCTGCTGAAAAAAAAGTGATAAAGGCACAATTAGATCAATACATCATCCACTTTGAAACCTCCTAAACTTCTCTGCTGTTATTAATTACAATCAAATACAAAGTACCTAATACAAGCAAATACAATACAAGTCAGAGACTTCTCATTCAACCAGCCTATTCTCAAACGCTTCAGCTACCCAGTAAGAAAATGGGGAGAAGATTCTATTGGATGTCTTAAAAGCCAGTGTACCTTTCATTTCTTCTTGTTCTTCACACTGCATGTACAGCAGAATCTGAAACTGTTGCGTTATCTCTGCAGAAGCCAGCTGAGCATCTACAGCATCTATTAACTCACAGTGGAGCTTACATAAGATGAAGACTACATATTCAAACAGCAGTGTTTTAAAACCGTTTTTCAATCAATTTGTTTTGTTAGACATTTACACTCTTTGTTTTTCCCCTTCCAAGCTACTATGATTTGGGGAATTCCTTTGTAATTAAGATCTTTCCTCTATCCTGGATGTTTTTGCAGCCCTGGTTACCAGGAGAAATGTCATTTCTTTACTGTTTTTTTTTTTTTTTCCCCCAATAGCAATGAGATTTTCTGCTTCTGTGCTATAGGAAAAAAAAGAAAAAAGAAAAAACCCAACCCTAAACCAAATGCAAACCCACACTCTTGTGAGCTTCTGGTTTAGCAGTTTCTCAAAATTTCCCTTGAGACACTCAGAACCCTGGGTTTTGCTTATACTGGAAAAATGGGCAACATTAGGAAATATGTGCCACACACAGAGGCAAAGGCCCTGGGAGCATCATCCCCCTTCCTAGAGGTCTGGCAATCGGGGCTTGTCACCAACCTAGAGAGAGCGCAGCTGAGGGCTGCCCCCTTGCCTCTAGTGACCTCGGAGGCAGGACTGAGAGAGATCTGAGTGGAGGCTGTCCTCCTCCTTCCCATGGGATCTGCATTTCAGCTGAAGCTCCTCCAGCTTGGCCCTGCCTGACCTACATCTACAGCTGCATGACAGCCATGCCCACATCCCACTGACCCAGACCTGCTGACCAACCTCCTGGTCAGACCTCAGACCTGCCTCACTGCTATGGACTTACCTGCTGATCATGGGGCTGTGCCCATTACCAGTTGCCATCACTGGACCTGACACACTAACATATGTTCCTGGCTTGACCTCAGACCTATCCCTTCACCGTGGACTTGCCAGCAATTCGGACTGTCTTGTTGACCCCAGCTGCCACCTCCAGGCCTGCCCTGCTTGTCTTGCTCAGATTCTGTGAGACGGGGCTCCGTAACCAGTGAGGTCCCTGCTCCGGTAGCCATGTTACAACCAGTGGCTCCCTGTCTCTGAGGAAGTGGCTGGCCCTCGCCGTCCCCTGACGCTGGAGTACTGTGGCACATACAAGAATACCAGACCACTTCCACTGACCCAGACCCCTGGCCTATCTGGATCAGCATCTTGTCTGTTACAGGGATTAGTTCTTTTTTCCAAAATACACACTGATGTTCGAGAACAAGATCCCTGTGGAAGTGAAAAGGGAAAATGGGCTACCCCTCTCTTATAAAAGGGGCTGAGTGGAGACTTACAAATCAGCCAACATCTATTTGTTACCTGGGAAGACAATGAAACAAGCTGTTCTGCAATCAGTGTGCAAGCCACTAAATAACAATAAAGTGATGAGAAACAGGCAGTGTGCATTTGTCCAGAACAAATTGTGTCAGAGTAACCTAATTTATTTCTTTGCCGATATAAGTGACTTAGTAGGTGCTGAAAGGAATAGATGAAACGTATTTTGGCTTCAGTTGGGCTTTTGACATCGCCTTGAACACCACTCTCATAAAGGCAAGTAGGTCGCAGATGGTATTAACATGAGAGGAGTGGTATGATTGAAGAGCAGTTCCCAAAGTGTAGCAGTGGACATTTTCTTCTCAGTAGGAAGGTATATCAAATTAAGAATCTGATCTGCCTGCTAGGTTTGATTTCTTTAATTAGTGGCTTTGAATTGTGAAATTGACCTTTGACTTCAAACTTCTACAAATAGCACCAAGCTGGGCAGTCCCACACTTCAGAGGCAAAGATTTTAATGAAAGTTTAACATTGTTAAATCACAGGAAAAGCCTCCAAACAGTGAGATGAAATTCCATAAAGACAAGAACAGCAGCCTGCTTCAAGACAAACATAGAAATCACTGACAATTGTTTTTTTTCTCTTGGCGGAGATCATGCAAAGGCCTGAAGATCAAAGTGACGGCACAATGCACACTGGATCATTTTGCTGAGCTTTGCAACTTTTCCTTCAAAGACAACAAGTAACCCCGAGGAAATCTCAACAAAACTCACCACTTGGAAAGCTTCTGTGACCAGAGTCACCACGGTTGGAGACTGCAGGCTGGGGATTTGTAAATCTGCACCCCTATAAATTCAGCCTCAGTCTGAAAAACTTTTCCCGTCTCTTTCTAGTAGGGCTTTATCTTCTCCGACGTAAAAGCACATCACTCCACCATGGAATCTGACACATTTCCCAGATGTGTTTTCAACAGGATGTAAGAAGGTTAAGCTACGAGTGAAAAACCCCTGGCACTTTCAGAGCCCAACCATGTTGCTCTTGACTTGCTGAACAAATTAAGGGTATCACAGTATTGGATTAACGAATTGACATTTTGCTGCAGCCTCTCACACTTCTGGACTGAACTAAAAGACAGAGCATTTATCCCAAAGTTATAAGCAGGAACAAATAAAGGTTGGGGATGGCCCTAAGCAAGATGCATTGCAGGTGGAATTGCTCCAGCAAGCTAGCAGAGCATGGAGTGAGGACACTCCCGATCCAGGGGGCTGGAGACGTTGAAGCCCTGCGGGTGCTCTCCCCATGTGCCTGAGGATGCCGGCGTGCCCCTAAGCTCACGGCACAGCCCTCCGAAGGGAAAAGCTCCCTGACAACTGTCTGCCAAGGCCGCCTCGGAATTTGGG
>NW_009725300.1:0-249 GCF_000703405.1 Apaloderma vittatum
TCCTCAACTTAAAAGCGATCCGAAATAACTCTTGGATCGTCGTTTGCGGTTTGGGGGCTGCTTTGGTTTACATCTGCTGTGGAGTTGGTTTTCTTTTTCTTTTTTTCTTTCACTCCCTCTACCAACGATTTAGTATTAAAAGTATGGGGAAAAAATAAAAATGCACTATTCGAGACTGTACTTCATAAATCACTTTCCGATTGAAAATCTTCGCAGCCCCTTCCCCCATCCTCAAAGGTTTCTCTCTGA
>NW_009725300.1:354-618 GCF_000703405.1 Apaloderma vittatum
GAATAGCGTGAAATCTTCATTACCGTTTTCATCTTCAATTTCTGATATAAAGTGAGTTTCAAACAATAGAGATTGCACAGGACGATCCCCGTATTCCTCTCTGCTTTTCCCCTCTGTGCAAGCAACCATCAGGGTTATATGGTCCAACAGAATAAAATTCTCTAGCCTTCCTAAAAACGGGTTTTTAGAAAACGAGCTGGCTTGGCAGGAGGAAGGATGCCATCAATTCACCCAACCTATCACCCTGCACATTTTGTCTTTCCA
>NW_009725301.1:0-16503 GCF_000703405.1 Apaloderma vittatum
GGGAGAGCCGCCCTACGCGTTCCGGCAGTCAGCTGCGGGCCCTGGGCCTTTGTGAGCGGTAGCCGAGTGTTGTTTTTCCTATCGTGTATAGTTCCCCCTTTAACTCTTATGCAGGTTGACCCTGAACCTGTTCCACAAGAACCTGTCAAAAGCGGAGCCCCTCCCTGGGGTGAAGTTCCTGCACAGCACTGTGTCTCGGAGAGGCCTGGAGGAGGTTTTTGATGATCCAAGAAACTGGGGAGAAAAAACAGTCAAGTCCGGTGAGTTATGTTTCACATTTCTGATAGTGATCTTTCAGCCACTTGTGCTCAGTGGAAATCTGACGTATTCTTTTGCATTATAGGAAGTAGTTGTAGTTATGTAAGATGTATTTTTGTATGTATACATATGTATCTATACTTGTGCTTTTTGTGCTTGTTTATTTTTCTGTGTATTCTGCATTTATGTAAGAAAATAGTTACTATGCAGCAAAACTATGCAGAAGAGATGTTCTGTGATGAAATACATGGTTCTATTGCAGAAAAATACTTCAGTGTAAAGATTCATCTTATATACTTGTATCTTATTTTATATATAAAGTTCCCAGCTTTTTACAAATAAACAGTACGTGTAATTGCCCTTCTAATGTGTTTTCACAGCAAAGCTGAATATCCACGAGGATAACTTTCTAAGCAGCAGTATTTTTTAAAAGGTGTTCTTTGCTTTGCTGAGTCAGCTGAGCCTGCCAAGATAAGCACTTTTTTTTTCTTTCAGAATAAAACTTTGTTCTATTACACTGATTTTGGTTTTGTTGTTGTTGTTTTTTACAGGGGACGCATGGAATATAAAGCAGCTAAGGGGCAAGAGCAGTGAGGATTTGCACAAACTTTGGTAAGTTTTACTGAAGTAGCTTCGCTTCTTTCAGAGCAGCTCTGCAGTTCCAGTAGTGTGGCTAGAGAACTTCTTAGCCAGGAAATTTAGTTTGCCGCACAGCTCCGCATGCTTCCGCCAGCTTTGGGCTTGGAGCCGCGCAGTTCTGGTACAGCTCGGAATACGAAAGCTGTACAGCAGGAGGTTGTGCGACAGCGGTGAGCTGTGTCCGGTATGAAGAGGCCGAGTTTGAGCATTATGGGGGTTGTTTGAGCTGCAGGACAGATGTGGTGGTAAGTGACCTCTGGTGGGACTAAATTAGATTGGGTTGCTCAGGCCTGCACCCATTCTGATTTTTTGAAAGTCTCTGAGGCAGGAAATCGCATCACCACTCTAGGCAGCCTGTGCCAGGGCTAAACCAGTACTTAGTGGTTTTTTCCTTGCTATATCATGTCCTTTTGCTCTGCATCTGTAAGCAGGTTCTGGCTCTGTCCAGGTAGTGGAAGACCGCTTAGTGTTAACCTCTTTCCTTCTTAGCTGCCTTTATTCCAGGTTGAGCTGCCTTAATCCCCCAGCCTCTCCTAAAACGTCCTGTGCATCAGCCCTCCCCACCTCTATGGGGCTTTTGCCAGTTGATCAGGATCTTTTTGCTTCTTTATACAAAGCTAGCAGGTATATGATGTAGGATTATAGGTTGGACAACTGTGCTCTAGCCAGCAGGGTAGTGAGTGAATAATTGCTAATGCATCCAGGAATTATTTTTGAAGTACTATGCTTTCTGATCTAGGTATGTCTTACTGAAGGAAAAAAACATGCTTTTAACTTTAGAGCAAGAATCAAAACGACAACTCAAGCCTATGCCAAGTCCAGAACGATTAGAAAAGGTAACTTTTTTGTATAGCTAAAACCATGACTCTTTAAGTAAAATTGCTGAGTGAAAAATGAAGTGTTTGTAATCTTGTAAGAGAACTTCTTAAAAACCATTTATGATTTTAGTGTATGTACAAACACTGTGCTTGAGCAACATAATGGGAAAGGCCTCTCCACTTGTTATATAATGTTAAGAAACACTTTACCATTTTCATGCCCTGAAACTGCACTAAAGGATTTCTAGAAACTTCCTGGTAAAATCTTCAACATTCTCTATCCTTACCCTCTGCACACTTTTCTTTAGCTACTTAACTGTTGCCAACTCCTTGTCTCTGACATTAACTGCTCCAAACTTGTGCCCTTTGGTTCTTTGCTGACCTCACTTTTGTCATTCCCTCCTTCTTTTGCATTATTGCAATTCTGCCACTAATTATTAAATTCCCCCCGTGGTATCTTTCCTATTGAAAACTTCATTTACTTATAAATCAACTGTTGTCTCTATGCTTGTATCTCATAGATGAAAATCTTTGCCTTCACCGGCTAGTTAAATAGTCCAGACATGAGAGATATTCTCAGATAGCCTCCTGTTTATCCTAATTAATTTGGGAAAACATGACCTTTGCAATGTTTATCTCAGTTTCTTTGTATAGTTAATAAGTTAATAGTTAAAAATATTGTTATTTAGACACGCACATCTGCAGCTGCATTACGATCTCTTTTTTTGTGTGTCAGACGTGAATTTTTTTGGTCTCCTACTCTTGTCGTTTCATCACTGTACCTATAAGACAGTGAAGATCCAATTAAGAATCTCCTCTGGGTCTCCTAGCGTACCTTTTTCTAGTTCATTGTAATAGTTTCTCAACTGTTTCTTGTGATTGTAATTCTGAACAGTATTTTCTGCTTAGTCCTATCTACACATCCCTGTTCAGCAATTACCAATCACAGCAGAACTTGTTTGGGGAAGGAACGTAAGTAGTCCCAACACTTCAAAATTCAAGTTGTAGTAATTGCCTGTTTTGTTTTGGCTGAAGTCCAAGAAAAGTAGAAGTCAAGGAACAGTGAAATGCTAGGACTGCACCAAAACAAAAGACCTCAATCTTATTAAAATTAGCTCTAGCAGCTTCCCTCAGCATCTAATGTATTGTCGTATGTAACATGTTACAGTAATATCACGATATGGACATGACTAAATTTACACGTTCAACTCAGTTGTCATAGTTTGGTCAAGGCAGCTTTCTCGTCCGCCAGCAGGCATTACTGAGGCTGTGGCCAGACTCCACAGTGAAAACTAGAATAACAAAGAGCCAGTACAAACCGTCTGACAGGAGTACGTACAGCTTATCCTGTCTGTTTCCCTCCTTCCTTCCTGCCCCTGCCTCAGCTTTCTGTACATCTAGCATCAGGATTAGATCTGGCTTGATGTATTAGCCGGATAGTTTTCAGTGAAATATCAGACTGTCACTTATTTCATATCTGTTCTCCTTATAAGTGAGGTTTTTAAAACACCTATTCTTTACTGTCCTATTACACAGGGCCAATTCAGCTGTTTCACTCAGTCCACAGCTGTGAGATTACTCCTAGTGTGTTTTACCTTTGCTTTTCCTTCAAATTTTGTCTTAGACGTTAATTTAAGGTCTTTTGTCAGAATTGTGTTTTTTTGGCCCATCCTGAAACTATTTCCTCTTTCCAGGTAGAAAAGTCCATGAAAAATATAGATTTAGTTGTCAAAGAAAGAGAAGTTGCTCTGAGGCTTTTACAAACTGGCCATGAAAAACCAGTACCTGGCGAGTGGAGACATGACTTCTTAGGACGCACGTACTGGTATGGAAAAAGACTTCTTTTTTTTTCGATATGTGTGAATTTTTCTTGTGCTTTGTCTCTTTACCAGAAAATCCTTATCTTGTATAGAAAAAAAGATGTTTTCTGGTCAGCAGTCTGGTGGTTCTTGAGTTCTGTGGTTTTTTTAGCGTGGTTGTAATTGTTGCTAAATAATTTACTGGCAAACTCTACCATTAATTATAACAAAATTTGTTCCATGTAACTAATATGATTTCAGTACTTAGAGGATGTCTACTGTAGGTATTCTGTGACACACAAATGAACAAGCCAGTACTGTTCAAGTTGAACCCTCCAGACTTCCCTAGTTTTAATGCAAAATCCACATATTGTGGTACAACCACCCAGGGTACTGGATGAGACCTCATAAAGTGGCATTCCCTACTAGTCCTGACAGGTATTTAACGTACTTTGAAGCTTCTACCTTTGGAATTATTTATCATCTAGATACTTTCAATAATTCCTAATTTCACGTGATGACACTGAAGGCTCATCAGTCAGTATTTTGCCCGTGTCATATTGGCATTTGAAGCACTTATTACAGTACTGAGCTCTGTTAACAGTGTAGATACCAGGTCACACATTAAAATGGTAAATTTTCAGTTGTTACCCATTTGTTTGCCCACTAAATATAAATCAGCAGAGTACTAAATGCAGTAACCACCAGACTTACATCTCTAGGGGTAAGGCTTCTTTCTGCTTGGAAGCGTTATCCACAAAGAAGTGTTTGCCCATATATCTGGAAGTCCGGTCCCCAGCAGGCAGAAGGGGCAGACGACGTGAAGTGGTCTCTAAGCACATGCAGAAACTCCACAATACACAGGGTAGTAGGTCCTACACAGTCTGGATGCACTGGAGCCTGTAGGTATGTCTGCATAAGCCATCTGTGCAGCCCATATGTGAGAGTCAACCCCAAAGAGAACTAACAGAGTCTGTATTTAGAGGGAAAGACTTATGTTCAAGCAGATTTGCACTTGACATGACACTCTAACACTGTCATTCAAAAGAAAATAGTAGTAGAAGCAAAAGTCTCATCACGCACAGCTTGTTGACATCAGCTTTTAAGAGTTTCCTACTGAAGGAGTAACTTTAAAATATAAATGCAAAAGAATCACTCTCTGTACTGGGTCGCCTTTTCAAACATCTGCAGTTTTTAGAGCAAGACTACTTTCTACAGAAAGATGCTGAGCAACGTACGAGACGTAGTTTAAAAAACAAGGCAACAATAGAGCCGAAAGTAAATACCCCTGTACAAACTGTGCAGTCTGCCACTTGGACTACTGAACTGTACTGTCACTGTACTGTAACCAAGTGTAGTTGGTGGAATCCAGGAATGAAGACAAAAAGTCTGTGTTCTATAACCACTTTTACCTGTCTCTAACAGGTACAGCTATAAGGAATGGCCAATACCATGGTACTTGAACAAAAAACACAAAAAGAAGAAATTCTATTATTTACCTCATGTGGATCGCTTCATCAGGTAAGAAGTTTTTTAACACTGAAAATTATTTTCTGATCTGTTCCTCTGTCCTCCTTATTCTGCTTTGCAAGGAAAAAACAGCAATGTTTTGTAGTTTTTACAGCTAGTAGACTAAAATTAAGGCTTTTTCAAATTGCATCTTGCTGTTTCTTTTTGCTGTTCTCATCTTAGTTAGGAGACTTGGTTATCTATGAAGATGCACGGTAAAAGAAACTTACATGCAGACTACTTAAGATCCTCCCAGAGGCTGAATTTCTATAGAATTTAAAAATAGAAGAAAAAGTTGGCTTTGCAGGCATATTTTCTTATTGAAAGCAAGTTAATACTGAAGTTGCTAATGACTATAGCTTCTATTTCATTGGGGTGGGGTGAGCTCATTAGGTCATTACAAGCTACTGAGAAATTAACCACAGTAACTTCTTTATTTCAGGCTCAGAATTGAAAAATCTTTACGTGCAAGGGCAAGAAGGAAAAACCTAGAGAGGACGAGGCAGAAGGTCTTGGAAAGCAAGTTCCCTCACCTTGCTGTAAAGTCTCAGAGCCAGTAACATGCTCAAAGAGTGCTGGAAGCAATTGGTCAAGTTTCTTTAACTGAAACATGAAACAAATTCCGAAAAGAGCAAACAGTTCAACTGAGCATTCCTACGAGTCTCCATCTTTTCTTTTTAATCCCACATTTTACGTAAATTAAAACTTGTGATCTGGAATTAAAAAGCAGCTTTGGTGCATAACTCTAAATCCTAACAGTTGTTTCTAGAAATATGTGAAAAATGACCTATCAACCAGCTATTAGAAAAGTGAGCCATATAGTAACAGTGAGAAGCAGTAACTGACTGCCAGATGAAGGCATAAAGTGTTGCGGTAATATTTACTGGTTTAGTTTAACAAATCTGCATTAAAACCAGACAGAAACATGAGAACCTCTGAGGCTCACATACTAGCCTTTGTTCCCTGAATATCTTGAGTTACAGGTGTGTCCCCTAAGTTACAGGTGCTTTCTGCACATAAGTCTGGAGAAGCGGGCTCTTCAGTCTGCTAAAAGGAACATTTTCTGTGCTTTTAAGTCTGGCTTGTTAGAAAGCATGAAAATACTTAGCACGTGAACTTCTAACAATGCAGTGTTTACACCCAGATTTCTAGACACCTGTGACAAATGCAAACATTTGTGCAATTTTTTTGCAGTGTACAAAATATTTGGAGAACTGGTAAGAGTTTTCTATGAAACTGAAGTAGAAGGGTACTGCGCCTGCTCTCAGTTGATGGTAAACACCTACTTTATGAAAGCTTTTTACCTTCAGATGGCATTGTGTAGACATTTAGAATGAAGTCACAAGTACCCATCTTTCAGGAAGCAGATGTGCTGGGCAGTATAATCAGATAAAACTGGAAAACTCCAAAACAACCAAAACTGTAGGAGATAAAGATACCTCCATCATCTTGGCCTTCAGGTATTCCTCTGCATCACACAAAATACTCAGTTCTTCCAACAGAACCTTTACAGTGGTAAGAAAACGCCAGAAAGTGTTTTGCTTTCCATATGCTGCTACAACATTCACAGATACTGCAATTCTTAAGATATACAGAAGGTAAAAGTTGATTAGACAAAATGAAACCTAAGTGCATGACACAAGGAAAGTTTAATCTGCATCGTCAGTTCGTGAAGAGAAACCAAAAAAGCCTCTTTTTCTATCTTTACCTCTAGCTATAAGCTGTCCTGTCAATACTTCACTGATGCCACAGTAACTTTAGAAAGCATTACTCACTGTGGTGTCTTAAGACACACGTTGACATTCCACTTGAGTGGCAACTAGACCAAGTTTCTTTCTCCCAGTACAACAATAAAGCTGGTGACTTACATCTCCTATTGTAGCTGACTTAAGTTTGCCTCATTTTGTGGCAGAAATACAGTTTGTCAATAGCTTTAAAAATCTGGAGCAAGCAACTTTGTCTCAAGAGCAACTAACGTTCATCGTGATACGACAAAAGCAGGCTGTTTGGATAAATTACTTTATTGTTTGGAGGTAATGTGAAACTGTTTTCAACTAGAGGCCTCATCATTATTTACCCACAAGATCTTTTAGGATATGAAAAATGTAGCAGCGCTGTTAACATTACTTGTTTTGTTTGGTTTTTTTAGATTGGTTAAATGCTATTTGGTTTCCCATAGCTTTTAAGAAAAGGAGCAGAACTTCATTGTATCCCTGTACAGAACATCACACAGTTGTAAACTAAATTGAGCTTAACAGTAACATAAAGCTGTATCTTGACAGCCAGTTCCTGCTGGGGGGAAAAAAAAAATAAAAATCATCCTACTTCCTCTGACCCTGAGTGCACACTCCCCATGCAAAACACAGGCACTTACTGACCCTGCTCCGAGTCAGCCAAGGGAGCTATACCAGCAATACATGAGGAGTGACTGCCCCTTGGAGTTACAGCTCCCCTTAAAAATGTCGAGCCACATCCTGAGGTCTTCTATGACTATTCTTCTAGTTTTGGACAATCCTTTGCCTTAACAAGTCTGTTTTGCTTCTCACCTACATCACAAAGGCATTATGCATGTTCTTAGAAATCAGGTGGAAAGCACAGATTGCTTACCGAAATGAACTGCTCCAGAATAGAAAATTAGCAAACCAGTGCTTAATATAACATTCATTATATGGAATGTTAAAAAACTTTGATGACACAGTAAAAGCTTACAGTGAGCTGAGTCACCTAGACTACTAAATAAAAACTTTTCAAAACAGAAGAGTAACTTTCTCTGCAAGTACTCACAAAATTGCTCAAGTACAAAAGACTAAAATTTATTTTTTAAGAGAAAAGTAAGCAATTTAAGGCCAAAGTACCAGCAAGGAAGACTAACATGTAAAAGTACACAAGAGATTTTTAATAAATTTGCAGGGCCATTTGCAGGGTTCTGCCTCTATTAGCTAACCTGTAAAGCTGTTCCCAGGAAAAGATACTAGAGAAAATAGATATTTATACAAAATTATAAAATGCTTGTTAGATGAATTATTGCTTTACAAGGGATGTAAACATCCTTTTTCTATGATAGTACCTTTTAGGTCTCTCCATATTCCTAAGGTTTGTTAAAATGGAACTTGATTTATGCAAAAAATCCAATATAAACTTCCTACAAAAGAGTCCATCCCATTCCTGAGTATACTAAAGCTATAAAACAGGAGCACTGAGCAGGCAGCAGTTTTCACAGTAAGAGGTTTAAGGACATTTTCTTTCTACACACTGCTTCCCTCCTTCTTCATATTCTTGTTTAGAAATCCACATCTGTTGAAAAGTACCCTACAAAACAAACAACCAAACAAAAACAATTAAAGGAAAAACAAGTAAGTCTTTAGATTAAATGAGGTAAGAGGACTTGGCCTGCTTCATTACCTTTTCCTTGGAGTTTTATATTGCTAGCAATTAAAGGCAGGAAGTTGCAGTACCAAAGGCCAATTTCAATCTCCCTTTCCCATACTGCTAAATTAATCCCCCTAAACCCGTTCAGTACTCAATAACTTCTAGAATTAAGCTCAGGAATATGATACAGAAGCAGGTTTGGTACTTTCATGGCGTACTACATACATAGCTTTTAGATACTGTATTTCAAGCCTGCACCTTGCCATTAAAAACAGGTGGATGTGGCAAGGCATTTACTGATTGGAAATGCTCATTTTGTGTCGTGTTTTTTGACTAAATTCTTCTCGCCTTACCACAAGCATAGACAAGATTATGATTGCTCTGCAAACTCCACAACACACACTTATGTGGAACTGGATTTTTGCAGCAACAGTGCTGCTTAACACAGCAACATAGTAACACAGGTTTACTAACCAAAGAAGCTAAAATCGAACCACCGATCCACGAGCTGAACCTCCGCTCCACCGTTGTGTTGTTCGCTATCAACTTCAGGCGCATGCTCTGAACAGAAAGGGAGGCAAAATGAAAAGAACAATCAGACAAATTCTAGATTGGTGACCTTTAGGGACAAGAGAAGGGCAGCACAAAGAACTTGGCAGGTGAAAAAGGTCAATTTTTGTAAACTTGAAATAATGCTCATCAGCCCTGTACTTGGAATTCAAGAAGGGCCATAGCGGAATAGAACATGTGTGGCTTTTATCTTGCTTCCCAACAGTAAGCAGCAGCAAATGTGTACAGTTAGAAATACGGCAGGTAGAGAGCAATAATGCAGCACATACTATCATCTCTAACACCAAGCTACTTAAAACGTGCACTTGGACTAAAACGTCTAACACAGATGAACTTAACTCATCTAGTCCTTTTTGGACCCATTCACTCCTTTTGCTTTTAAAATGCCTTGTAGCAATAAAATTTTTGAATTTCAGTGGGTTGCACCTCAGCTATTATAAGCAGTAGCGAGTCACTACCCTTCTTAGTTTCTCATAACTTTCATGATTTCAGAGCTGCTACAAATAGAACATTTTTTTCTTGAATATGAATATTCAAGAAACATCATAAGCTATATGTGCTCTCAAGAACACAGGTGCAAGGAATAAATACTTTCTTTGACATTAAGTGATTTAAACAGAAAAACACCAGGATGTTAAATCACCAGATTTTATCTACGAGTAGGTTGCTTGTAGAATCCAGGAAGAGCAACTGCCATGACAAAGTGGCAAGACCTCGGGCAGAGCTACTGAATGTGCCTCAAGTTAGTCATCAACACTTCAGAAGAGAGGCCATCAAGGGAAATGCTTAGGGACAATTACAGAACTTAGAATCACAATCTGAAAAAAAATATTCGGAAAGCCGTTATCTGCTGGAACTGACTTCTTAAGAACCTTTCAAGACTTCTTTTGCTTCATTAGAGAAGGAGATCTGTTATACCACGGAAATCTCTTCAGCTGTTGGATTTGTAACAAAGCCAAAGCTATGACGCGTGCTTGTGAATTTATGTGGCAGAAGAGAAAAATGGTAACTCTGTGCAGTAATTTAAAGAGTTATTTTACCGGTGGAGTTTTCTGAGACAGCTCTCTGTTCAATCTGTCTGTGAAACTCTGTATTAGAGTGTTTCCTCCTGCTACAATCACGCTGCCATAGAGGCCCTAAAAAGAGAATAAGCAACCTAAAATATTAACTCTGAAATCATTCTGAAAACAACTGTTTCATAGAATAGAGAAGAATGGCGCACAAGTACATATAATCAACAGCAATAATATATCACCTGATGCCAACAGTACTACCCCTCCCCATCCACTTGAAAAAAAATATTTCAAGACAGCTTAATAATAAACTATACAAGAAAAATGGAAGCTAAGTGATTTGTGTTTCTGAATGATTTCACAGAGAACCCTACGCCTCCAGGTATCTCCCGTATCCATACTGTTGGGTTTTCTTACAGCTGGATGTTCCAATCACAACAGAAAACCCTGCAGCACGGCAAGAGTTCTCAATCTCAGTAACTGTAGTTGTGAACACAAACCACAGCCTGGCATATTAAGGTGTCTGAAACACCAGTTAAGAGGAAAAAAATTTTGAAACAACCCCCTCCATGCAGTGCAGTACATCTCAAACCTGAATGTTTTCAAATAGACACCACTTTCTAGTTAGAACATAATTTCAGAAAAAAAGATTCCTTTTAAAACTTTTCTTCTTTCTACTTTCTACAAAAGTTCTGTATAGAACTTTTATAGAAGTTATGTCTAGAAAGTGTAACTGCCGTGCCCAAAAATCTGAACATAACACTCAAAATTATGAACATGAAATGCTCATCTGAAATTAATTCAATGCAAATTATGCAGTGCCAGCCACAAAATCTGGACATCAGCTAATTAAATATAAGTAGAAACAATAAATAAAAGTAAAAAGTCCTGATTTAGCATTTTGTAAGACAGTAATTGTACATATTCTTATATAAAAATATGCAGTACTTAGATGATTATTCTAATGTGTTTATAATTATCCTTGGAAATCCACATTTCTTCAACAACAGTGCTCTAGTTCCAAAAAATGGCATCAGCACAAAAACATCTATGCCTTAAAATAACACATCTGACTAACACTTACCGGCCTGATGTCTATATCACACATTCCAACGCTTGTTGTGACAACATGGCTCACACCCAACATCGTGTTACCAGATAAACCCTAGAATCAAAATTAGTAAGCTACACATCATGGCTTCAAAAGAGCAAGGCATACAAAAGCTCTAAGTGAGCCGAATTTACAAGTATTACTAGAAAGGGAACTTAGCATTTTATAGGTGAGGAGAAAAAAAAAAGTAGTAAGTTCCTCTTTTTCCATTCTGCTCATCACCACCCATATGGAACTACATTTCATCCTTTGCTTGCCCAACCCCAGTACAAACAGAGGCAAATCCTACCCCTAAGAGAATCACACAGAACAAATGCATATGTACCAATCATGAAACGAACACCATGCAAAAGGAAGCCATGTGATCATCTAGTAATTTAAAGGCTTGTAATTACAACATATCACAGTTGGTTTACCTTTACATTAGAAGGGTCAAACAATCCCTCAGGAATTTTTAAACGTTCAGCACCAAAGTCACAGTTGTAACCGTTGGGGAACTCGTAATGAACTGTTGGCATCTGTGCTGCTACCCTGGAGCATCAGTCAGAAAGATCATATTAAAGTGCAATATAAACAGAACGTTAAGTTATCCAAGTAGCGTTATATTTTTCAATGGGAATACTGTGATTGATATGATTTACACTTTCAATAATATTTTTTAATCACTTCATGCATATTGTAATATTATTAAATAAACAAATAAATATGACCTGGATGTACACTGTATTTTTACTTTCAGAAAAAAAGTTTTTATCTAAAAACTTATTCTGTTACAAAACTAACCTACAACAGTAGTGGACAGGCTAAGTGTCCCATGCACAAGTGAAAATTAATTTTACAAGAAAGAAAACAGTGACGTACTGCTCATCATAGGTTGAATCTGATACT
This sequence comes from Apaloderma vittatum, assembly GCF_000703405.1. Classification (NCBI taxonomy): domain Eukaryota; kingdom Metazoa; phylum Chordata; class Aves; order Trogoniformes; family Trogonidae; genus Apaloderma; species Apaloderma vittatum. Next base: position 11,975 of record NW_009725301.1, read on the forward strand.
TGGAGGACAGAAGCTTGGAAGTCCTGAATGACGCACTATGGAGTTAAGAATAATATGGTTATAAGAATTTCAGTCTACCATTTTACAGAATTTATAGAATTGATACTGACTTCTTAAAAGATTTTTCTAGTTATTCACAAGGAAAACCTGATACACTTGCAAACAAAACTTCTTTATGGGATGCCTAGGGGAGTTTTAGAGCAGGAGAAATGACCTACTTACATTACACATGTAGTTGTGCCAAGATCTAGTGACCTGGGGTAACTTTTCTTTTCTCTTCCAATTTGCTGGTGACCCCTCACGAACTGCCTCCTGAAGTTGTAGGAAACACGGTCATCAGTTAACCGGCTAAGCCTCTTCCCAAGCAAACCCTTATTAAAAAAGGTTACTTTCTTACCTTTGAAGCAATCATATACGGAGGAATTATCTCTATGTTCATTTCCTGAAACAACTCCCGGCACTGCATAGTAATAAAGTCTCCTGCAAGTGGTGATTTTACAATACCTAAAAGACAAAAACAAACAAACAAAAGAAAAAGAAAAAAAAAACCACCACCAAAACCCAAACCTCCCTCACCAACTTAGAAAGCACTGAAATCACAAATAAAGTCTCCCAACTAAAATATTTGTCATTGAATACTAGTAAGGGTGGGGGTGTTTTTTCCTTATTTAAGAAGACTGAATTTTGTCTGTTTTTAAATCTGTTTAAAAGCAGTGAAGAGAAAAAAAAAAAAGCTAACTCAACCTTGATACTAAAACGCTGCTACCCATGAAAGTTTTTACCTTGCTGCAGTACATATCCATCATGCACTGGAATAGCAGTGGTATGTGTTGCTCCACTATCCAAAATCAGACCTGTAGATCTCCCATTAGCAAAACTAGCCAAAATGATTAAGGAAAACGCTGTAACTTTCACTCAGAAAAAAAAAGAAAATGTTGCCATACAGTCAGAGCATAACTAGGAATGAGGACCCCAATGTGTTATTCCTTGGCTCTACAAAAGGATTTGCCATTTTTCAGTGCGTATCTTCTGAAGTGCCATCTCACAGAGAGAACAGCATTTAACTTCCACCTGTGAACTAATTTCTGCTTTGGACGTACAAAGGTGAGACTTCATGTCAACACGATGCAGCAAGCTCTAAGTACATCCAACTCATTTAGACTCTGATGAAAACATGTTATTAGTTTAAAATAATTGCAAATATTCCTCCTAAGGCTACGGGAACTTGAAGCTCCAATTACTGTATTATTACAGACCATTTCAGGTCTGTAATATTCTTATCCATGGTATACAATGGGAAAAAAATTAAAAGAAAGAAAAAAAGAAAGACATTGCCTCCAAGGAAAACAGTCAGATTGGGAGAACTTCAAAACTGTGCTCTAAAGCTTTAAAGTTCAGAAATGGAATTTGTTTACTTCCTCCTTAGATGTTTATGGAAAAAATAATTTGAAAGAAGTTAGATGTGCTGTTATACTAGGAATTGCCTAGAATAAGTTTACCGTAATTTCCTGGGAAGCAAAAAAAAAAAAAAAAAAAAAAAAGCTGTGAAACATTCCAAAGGATACGCAGTTAGAACAGCAGTTTTACACAAGAAAAAAGCAGGGATGTTGTAGTGTTCAAACATCAGTTCAGTCAGTTTTTCACGCTTTGCTCTAGTATTCCACTAGAAGAAAAAAAATAAAACAAACCACAAGTAAGTGACCAGACGGAAGATACATTTATCTTGAGTCATTAGAGCATACTAAAAGAATGCCATAAATCCTTTCAAAATTCTAGACAGATTTCTATTAATTTACTTCTTTAGAAGCCTTTTGTATTCCAATTCTGCAATACATTAATGCTTACCTGTCACACAGAGTTAAGTGATATACACTTTTACTGTTACAACAGATTTCTTTACACTTCTACAGCTCTTCCAGTGTCAGTCTCAAAGAACTCTCTAAAACAAGTAACATGCCCATTTTACAAAGGGAAAGATACAGGAAATAACTTGCCCAGCTGAAAGAAAAATAAATCCAGATATTCCTGTTTCCAAGGTATCTTCCTACAGTTCTACTGTACTTATGATTAAGCCACTATTATATATAAATATTCTACATGTTACTGAAAATAATTTTTTCCAAGCCAATTTGTTAGAATAAGATTAGTTCTCTAAGAAGAATTTTAATGGGAACCTCTACTCAGACACCCACAGAGTCACCAAATATGAAATAACCATTGCAAATTCACCCATACTCCCCAAGTTACAATGCAACACAAGGGAATAATGAAAATCCTTTCCGTAAGTTTTTAATAACGAAAGGTATAACTGTTGTATGGCATGTCTACCTTTTGTATTCTGACTGTTAAGATCTGCCCTTCAAACGTTAAGTATTTTTAAACGACAGAAACCTTATGCACATTTTTTTCCAGAAATTTGTATTCATCTCCCTCACAGGGCCATTTACAGAAACGAAGACAGAAAAATTATAACTACTCTATTATAAATATTATTCTCTGCCATGTAATATTAGTTGTAAAGCTGAATGAAGCAATAAGCTTTCTATGCCATTTTATTAAGTAAAAGTTAATACAACATCCAAACAACTTTTTGCTTTTACTCTAGGCAGTAACGTGGGACTTATTTTCCATTTTGTGAAATTTTTTGTAAGTAAAAAACAATAGTACATAGTAAACACTTGCTAACACAACTCATGCAAACTATTTCAAATTGTTTTCTTTCTTGGAAATTTTTCTTAAATGTACTCTTTCCAGAACATGGTAAAGTATTTTAAATGTGTTATTTCTGTAGTTAAGTTTTAACACTTGTAACCTACAAGACAGTGTCAGACTTCTCCACGACTAATGTTTGTAGAGTCAGCAAGAAGATACAGTTAAGACTCTTCAAAATACAAAGCTGCTTTTACTCACTGGTGCTTCGGACATAAGGACAGGATGCAAACTTGCTTCAGACTTAATGTGCATCTTGTAAGTGTGATCCAAAATTGCCTGGAAACTATCCCAGTCTTCAACTGTAACAACATTGAAGTGAGCAGATTAGTTAATTCTAAGTTTTGTTCTATTTCTTAAACACATAAATGTTTTCCAATGCTCTATTTTGTGCAAAGCTCTTTAGCCAAGAGCTATCCTCAGCAGGCATACACCTCCTTTAGTAGGTTTGCAGAATTCTCCCCCTTTGTAAAGATCATGAACATTTCAAGAATTATGCCCAAAATCCACCAACACTGTAAATAAGCTATACTTTACTCAACTTATAAATTTCTAGATCATACATAGCATCTGTCTACATGAAAGCTATGACGTTTTGCAGCCGAGCAATGCCATTTTAAAAACAGCTAGAAAAGGACAGAGCACCATACTCATTCCATTTTTCAAGGGTGAAATGGCCTCCATGTTTTCCCTTGGAACTCTCAGGGCGTTGGTGTCTATGTAGTAAGTCGGGCCGCCTTGTTTGCCTTTGTCACCATCTATCTCCATCAGAGTGCTGCCATTGTCCCTGTCCAGCACCACACCGATGGCCGTTGGAAAATCAACCTGTCAGGCAAAAGGTACACGGTATATGAAAATTATTAATGTTTTGTGTGGGTTTTTTGCTCATAAAACATACAGCTTTCCTTATACAATACAGTCAGAACAAAAAAAAATAAAAAATCTGCACACTCTGAAAACTTGTAACTAACACAAAAAAAACCAAAACAACCCTAAAGCATCAATTCATGTTGTATTTCCATTGAGTGACAGATTCTCACCTTTGGACAGTCCTCGCCTGCATAGCCTGCTCTCACCGTATACGAGCCAATGTCAAAAACAAGAGCCCCAACTTCATCTGGAAAGATTGTTAATAAAGAGGTAGTGAATGGTTATGACTCTACTACAATACCAACCTTTCCCCACCCACTGTCTGTTTCGCTTGCGAAAGGAGAAAAGCAAGCCAAGGCATCATTTTCTAGGCAAGGATACACTTCTCTATTCAGATCTCCAGTTACCCGGAGCTGAACTATCAGGAGACTGCTGATAGGCTTTAACTAGGACATTGTAGTACCTCCCTTCAGCATAAGTAAAAGGGCAATTTCAACAAAAAAGTAACATGGTTGTATGTGAATAGATTACAAGACAGACCTTTGGAGAAGTGCTAACACAAGAGTCACACAAAGCCAGGTGAGCCTAGATCTCCCGGGGGTGACCAGAATTAGACAGGTGGGCCTGCAAACACCGGATCTGTCAGCGAAGGCGGCCACGCCACTGAGTGCCTTCACCCTTAGGGGCCCAGATCCTCACTGAGGTGGCTCTGCAAGCCCCCAGGAAAACCAAACTCTGAAAACCAAACACCTGGACTTCAGTCCTCACAGAAGGGCATGCAGGAGCGCTCTGGGAGGAAACTACAGCCCAGTTCGCAAAACGCGGCGTCTTGTCGGGCCACCCCGCACCTGAGGGGAGCTGCTCGGCCCAGGGTCACGGCTTGGCCGGTCTCCTGGGGGCATCTTAGCGAAACGAGGCCAGCAGGGACACAAACAAGGCCTGCCGCCGCC
>NW_009725302.1:0-39902 GCF_000703405.1 Apaloderma vittatum
TTAGGGGAGGCGCAAGAACTACAGACACGGCTACTTCTGCACAAAGCGAAAAAAAAGCCCATAGTCATTAGGGATAGCAAAAACAACTGTTCAGGACACTGCGCAAATCAGAGGGAGTTTGTAAGGTCAGAATGTATCCACTGCTCCAGAGATCCTGCCCCCTCGATACACAACAAAAAGCCAGTCATGAGCACAGAAAGCTGGAGGCATTTCTAAAAAAAAAAAAAAAAAAAAAAAAAATCGAGAATTTAATTTTAAAACCTGTGAGCCATGAAGGAAATAATGGGAAATAAAATAGTTGAGCAGAGAGTGATTACCGAGAGTTCCAGCCCAGAGGTTAGGAGTGCAAAGGTTACAGGAACAAGGAAGAAATGTCTGTCAGATGCACACATCCCAAGGAAGATCTCAAAATTAATTCTGATAGGTAGTTTGCATACATTTACTTTTCAGAGCAGGAAATTAATAGGGTTTTGTTTCCTTTGTTATTGCATACATATCTTTTCTCATTTTAACACCTATTATTTTCAATACATGTGATAAACCAATTTTCAGAGGTTGCCAGACAAGAAATTATAAGCAATGTTACTAGTTTGCATAACACATTATTTGATTTTCTTAAAAGTACTACATGAATGACAAATTAAATTTCATTCCTGTTTAGATAAAGTTCTGAAGGCACTGAAAGAAGAAAAGATACAAGTCCTGAAAGCAAGACAGAAGTTAAAGAAATAGCCATCAACATGTTAAGAATTATTTCAGCTGGATATTCTGTCACTCTATCACTATACAGTATTTTAATGGATCTTCGGTATTATTTTTCTACTTATATGCTATTCTCCTACCAAATTTAAAAATACAGTATATTTTCTTGTTGACATTTTTGTGTATTATCTTCAACCAGTTACTGACAACACAACACTACTATGTATTTCAACATTTTTTCTCCAATTATTATAGGCAAACAGGATGGATAAATTTATTTTTTTTCAAAAACACTAAGGAATTGACACTGCTGATGGCAGGATTCCTAGCAGTCCAGTGATGCCATTCAAGATATATGTAGCAGGGAAACACAGTAATTCCAATGGAAAATGTGGGGTTTTATTTGTTTAAATTCTAAGTACATTAAGTAGGCGCAACCAAGAGTAGATAGATATGGTCAAAAAGTGCTGTGCCTCTAAGTAAGCTTTAGAAAACCACCTTTACATTAGCATGAAAAACTTGGTTACAAACCATCAGTGTATTCTCCTATTGTCTTTAGTGTACCACAAAATTACAGAAGTTATGGCTTGAGTTAGTTTTTAACAGAATAGTCATATAACATTGACTTTCAGCTAATATTTTTGTATTATTTTAGGACTACTAGTGCTTGGGCTAAAGCCTGTGGCAGTTTGTGGAGAGGCAAAATCCTTACGTTTGTAAGGCTTGTCCTTTTGGGAGGAAAAATGGACAGAGGCGGTGATGGCAGATTGAAAATCTGGAGAAATCCGTCATTAAAAAAGTAATGCTGCACATCGCATCGAGAGTAACCTAACAAAGTAGTAAATAGGCTCATCAGACTGATAAAAAGATACCAGTTACCTTTTCCTGTTCTAATTCAAGAGCAGTAGGTGGCAGCATAAAATAATACAGTTACCAACTCTGAAGCCATGATACTTTGGCAAGCAGTGTGTCTTTTTTTTAAAAAAAATAAGAGTAATATTTTAATCTGTTTTTCTTAAAACTGCATTCAATTTGCTTGTCTGTAAAGCATTTTAACACAATATAATATCAAAATTTTATTTTCTATCACTGCTTATTACAGCATTCACTCTTTTACTATCTTAATCTTTCCAGCCAGATTTTGATCTACACTGTGCTATATTAAAATAGTATCGAGCTTACGACTCCTGTTTGTCAATCAACAAACTATAATAATCCTATTTTACCAGAGCAGCTAGGAGATCTTAAACAGAATCTTACCATTTGCAATTGCAGTTGTCAGCTGGGTGTCTCCGCCGATACCATCCCCAATTGCTGTTGTCAGCCAGACTTCTCCACTAATATGGCAATTTATGGTTTCACCTAATCAACATGCTTCTTAATGAAACAAAGCCTGAGCAGGCCTGAGGGGAGTGCAATAAGGCCAGGTTTTGTCCAACGCTTCCATGGGCCTCAGGTGTGAGGGACTGGCCTGGGGCTGGTGCAGGACTGACTCCCTGGGCCCACAGACGGTCTCACCAAGACAGCCCTAAAACCCAGGAGCCCTCACACAGGCACACCTGCAGCACATCCCAGGTCAGGGTGGGAGCAGGGCCCCGAGCTCAAATGGAGCTCCTGGGCCTTTGTGGCCGAAAGCAGGTGTTGAAGGTTGGTCATGGCACCTGTGGCCTCCTGATGGGCCCAAGGCCCTGAGGGCCACCCGCCCGGCCGGGTGTGCACAGGGCACCCTCAGTTGCCCTCTTCACAGGCCAAACCCGTCATTCGCTCTCCCTTCAGCTTGCTTAAATTCACTCTTTAGGCTCTGAAGAGCTAAGCAGCAATTAAATGGCGCCAAGGTGGGCCTAATTAATGACAACATGCTGCTGTTTTCCCTAGTTGGCATCTTTTAAGCTATTTTACCTCAGACAGCACACTGCAAGCAACTTCCAAAGTGGGCTTCTTAAACAAGGTGCTTTTACACCTGGTTGGGAAATGCTCACATAATCATTATTTATTGCTCTTTCCAACCATGTCTTGGAGGCTGAGGCTGTAAATATACAAAAGGTAGATCTAGGTGTCTGAAGAACCAAATTACGACTGAAATACCTTGGGAACCTGGGCTTCACTGGTTTACAGCTCCCTTTGTAGAATGAGGATGAAAATGCTCTCAAACAGTTTTGAGGCTAAACCTATGAAAAAAACCTGAAATGATTAATTACTATGAAATTGGAACTGTATTAATACCTTAACCAAATACTGGCAGAGAGACAAGAGGGCCAATACACAGGGGAATTCAAAGGCTTCACACATAAGTAAGAGCTTTTAACTCAAGTTTGGTAGCAGAGGAACTACCTTGAGTTTCTCAAATCTCCACAATAATTTCACTCCTAAACCACTCTTTACGTTTTCCATGTTTACTGCAGGGACCTACAAGGATTCCCATTACATCACTATTACTTCCCCCCTCTTTTTCCCAACTCTTTCACTTTGCATCCAGCTCTCATCAGCTATTATTCACTCAGGTTTTCTTGGCTAAAACAGAGATGCTTTTCCAAGCACACAGTTTAAATATTTTTCCATCTGTTGTTCAGTTTCTGTCATACGGCTTTTATGTTAAAACAACACTTCATGTTTAATTATCGGGTGATAACGCAAGGAATAACATCAGTTAATATGTAATCTCAATTAAAGTTGCCTGGGGACACACATCTACTGAAAAATAATCATCTGGTTTACATGCCAAAACATTTCATTTACCTTTATTTTTCTTCTCTCTTCCCACCTGACTTTGTTACATCCAGTAATTTGCTCTCATCTCTGTAGGCTTATGGTTTCATCTCAAAACTTTGTGAAAATTAAACATATATTAAACAAAATAGAATGAGCATTCTTACTGCAGGGGCTTTTTATTATTATTCACAAAGTATGCACCATTCAATTTGTATTTGTTTCTGCTCTCTTAGACTGTCTAGGGAAGGCTAAACCTGACATTTAGATGCTGGCACTGCGCAGATCTCTGAGGCAGCTGCCTTGTGACTCAACAAACCTATGCCTATTGCATTCAAGAAAGAAACATTAGGCTACAATTTTGATTCATGGTCAGAAACCTCAGAACATCAGCAGATTGCTCATTTCCAATTCCTAACAAAGAAGGCTTCTCAAAAAGCAGCATGTCACATCTTCCCAGGCAACCTGAGGGCTGAGCAATGACAGCTGTCTTGCTGAAAGAGCTGTGTCTACACCTACAGAGGTGCTCATGTGCTCTCTAAGGAGTGCCCCCAGGTCTTTCACTTCTGAAACCTGAAGCAGCCTTGGCTGCTTTATCATGGGAGAAACTGGATACAAAGCCACTGAAAATAAGAATGCATTTAAGCTTTAAAGTATTTTACACCAACAGCTGGGTCCATCAAATTTCAGACAGATTTATTTTAGAGTTTGCGATGTTAAGAAGGGAAATCAAGAGCAGCACTTAACTCTTGTTCTCTTCTGTTTGTGAGGCAGTGTTTAAGATCACTGACATCTAGATATTGAAGCAAAGGGGTGTCATAAGAGGTGCTAATCAGGAAACAATTGGTAAATGTTGCATTTGGCCTTTCTAATGAAGCATAATTATTGATAGCACTAGTCAGTTGTTTAATGTTACACATCAAAACCACATACTTGTGAAAGAGGCTGAGATTTTGGTATATCTTGAGAAAAAGACAGAACAACGCCTTGAGGTAATTTAAGTACCCACAGTCACAACTTCATATATATATATATATATATCTTAAGTATGCCATCTGTCCAGAACTTTAGTAGTGATATGTACACTAGGAAGTTCATTTATCCTCTTATTTTAGGAAGATCCTTTCCTGCCTCTTTTTTTCCTCTGAAACTATAAAGAGAGGGAGGAAGGATTAGATGTGCTCCTTGTGAAATAAGCTTTTAACTCCAAATTCCCTGCATTACAAATTGCACAAAATCAGTACTGTCAAAAGGACATACCTGCATTTTCCTTTTACTCTTCATTTCACTTCAAACTGATAGCAGGAAACTTAAGCCTGAGTAAATACTGATAAAAAACACAGTAACTGACTGAACAATAAAGGAAGGCATAGAGGACATTAAGGTGAGAACAAAAATTCACAAAGGAAACACAAGATCACAAGATGTCCTCAAAACCCACAGGTTTGCTGGTTCCTGTCCTGCTCACATCTGTAAATAGGCAAACACCTTTCCTCAGAGGGAACACCATTGATGAAATACTTGGTTTTATCTTGCAGAGTTCTTAAAACTCCTTTCCTTCCTTTTGCCAGGTTCTGCCTTGAGAGCATGAGCAGCAGGACCCCTACACTGGCCAGGAGCCTGGCAGCTCCAACGAAAAAGCGTGCTCAAGCTTTAAAGCACGTGATCTAAAGAAAAGGACACGGCAGGAACAACCAATAAGTAGCAACATAGATTTTAAGACATTTTATTTAATGTGCAAAATTGCCAAGAAAAAACATGTACAACTTCAACTATGCTATAGCCACTAACATGAAAGAACTATTCTATGTACTCGTAAGCTTCATTTCTAGAATCACCCTACAGTTCAGAGTAAAATCACAGCCATTTGGTAATGACCCAGAATATCTTAAATACCTCCTTTTCAGTCATATGTAAAAATTCAACCATTGGTATGGTTTTACATTTGTAATTGCAAGAGGAACCAGTTCTTGGAGACTTCCCTTCTGATTGCATAGCTTGAAATTGTAATTAATCATCTTCTTCCTCTTTCAATTTAATCCCTAGACTTGGCTTTTCAAATCACTCAAATTTGCAGCTCTATCTGGCTTCAGAAAACTAGTTTTTCCATTTACAGCTGAAATGCTTATAAAATCTGAGCAATTTTCACAGACACAGCCATTACAGTTCAATTTAATCAAGCTGCGAACAACAAAGATAACATGGATATTTGTAATCATGCAGAGCTAGTCCTTTCTGTAATTCAAAGACGTAAGAAAAGTTCGCTTCATCAGAAAGTGAGATTTGTTGCATGGGAAGTGAGACAATTTATCAGTATAACATCTCTGTAAAAAAAGTGTAGAAGCTGTTATTGGAAAGGCTTCCTAGAACATACTGAAATAGTATTGGGGGTGGGATATTTTTCTTGTGAATTCGTGTATATTTAAATGCTGCCAGAGGAACAAGTAATTCATAGTCCATGAAATAATAAATAGTGCTTCATACTGAAGTACCCACTTGCACTCCAAGGTTTCAGTGTTTCTAACATCATCAGTTAGTTCAGCCTCCCACCAGGGCTGTGAGGAGAGGCAGTCTCTTCACCCTGCTTTTCAAATGGGGACACTGAGGCAGAGTCAGATTAATCCCAGGATCAAAACAAAATTCTGAAGAAGAATCAACTGACCTCTGATCTACTAATTTTCAGTTCTAGCTTATATTTTTGGCTTCACTGTAATTTCTACGAAACATGACCCTGAATACAGTTTGAAGAATCCAACACCAACATGAAATGAAAAAGGCCTGCCCAGTCTCTCTGTCATAGAAAGAAATACTAATATTAATTTGGAGGGGGGATAAAGTGTTTGGGGTTTTTATCCTACTTGCAGTGTTGAAAGCAGTAGATAAAGGCAAGGACAAAGAATAAATGTCAAATTTACTTACATTCAGATCTTCCATGTTTATAACTGAAATAGAATATGCTGTTAGTGTTGCTATTTTTGCATTGTTTTAACAGATGAAGAAATCAAAAGCTAACCAAATACATAAAAATGATTTTAAGCAGTTAACGTCAAGACTCTTCGACCTGCTGTAGTAACCAGTTAATAACAACTTTCTGCTCTCCCACCGCTGAAATAGAAGGTTCACCACGTATCCTACTACAGTCACCTGCTTTTCAGATCCTGGTGAATCCCTGACATAAGCTGCTGTTTTCTGCTCCATCACATCTCAAGGTATCTATTGGTTAAGTCTGCAAGTGATGCAGGACCTAAAAGCCACTGGCTCCTTGCAAAAAGCCAGTTAAGGACCCACAAATTTCTGGTTTAATAGCTTAAAAGAATTAACCATGTACACAGGCACTCTTTACAAGGTCCCACTGAAGGCTACAAAATTCAGTGCTCCTTGCCAGACACACAGGATTATAAATGATGCCCGAGTGTCTTATGGTGTTTAGACACTGGTCTGCAAAGTATAGAAATGCATCCAACTGCAGTGAAGAGAGACATACTTTGGAAGAAAAATTCACCTCCTCTCTCAGTATTGTACTCAGTGGAATCAGCTTTCTGTATGATTTACAATCCTTTGGACCTGTTATTGCCTAGTATGTACATATGCATTTATAAAGTGATAAAATTATTTACAGAATGTAATACAGTTTCAAGCTACTCCTTGGCAATAAATTGAGCGTGGGAATTAATGAAAAGTCAGGCACTTCTGAAAACAAGAATTATTTTAAACAATTGCAAAAAAAAAAAAAAAAAAGTCGAATTCCTCAAACAACCCTTCATGGCATTTGTAATTATTTAAGACATCTGCTGTATGTTTGACCACCTCCCTATTTAAAACCCATTTCTCATCTTGCATGAGCTTCATAACAGAGAAATTCTGGGAACTAACTCTTCATTACTACCTATATACACCTTAAAGAACCTGAAATGGATGGAGACAGATAGATCAACGAAGTAGTTTTAAAAAAAATTTTGGACATATATATGATTTATTGAAAATTCTCCAGGACTTTCAAAAGGAATATGGTCACACAGTGATTTTAAAAACATTAAATATTGTATGATTTGGGAGTATCCAAACAGTTTTAAAATCTCGGACCTAAACCACCTTCCTGCCACATCACGTTGGTGGCTGTGGTTCTTACGGCTGCTGGTATTAAGGACCACCCAGAGTACCTACGTCTTACATAGGTGTCCTGGTTTGAGCTAAACAGAACCAGCTCTGTTCAGTGACTTGACTTTTCAGCTAACTCTTGACAACAAGGTCACATTAGAGTCTCATCAAAATCCTATCTCCTCTCCTATGTCTTGTACATAACCCAAGCAAAATTTTCTGAATATCACGAATCACCAGATGTGCCAGTTTTCTGATTGCTTTTCCCTCACTGGGCATGACACAACATTTTTGATCACAGCTGTGCAATGCAGCTCTTCTCAGTAGAGATTCTGTGATTTTGCCATTATGACTTGGCCATCCTGACACTTTCTTTTAAGGACAAGTCAGTATGCAATTTGCTTACTGACCTCTATAAATCTCATTACCACAAGTCAAGTTTTGCATTATTTATTTACAACAGAGTCAAGAGTTCAAAAAAAGCACTCTAAGTTGGTACTCTTATCCTCATTTTGCATGCCTATCCTTTAATATGGAAAAACGTAACTTCGAAATATTTTGATAAGAAGAAAAAAAAAAAACAACACAAAAAAACCCTACTCAGTCCTGGATTTATGACCAAAAAAATTAACCCATGAAAAGAAAGTCTGAGACAGAAAGTGTAAGTTACTACTCAACATGCTGACTCCATATAGCACAGCTACAAAGTGTACAGTGCTACACCTAGACAGCATTATAGTAAACAGGAGCTAATCCACTTCTCTTTGAACATGCACTGCTTTGTAAAAATTGTTTAGCAAACCAGTGATGTACCTGGAGTGATCACAGAGAACTAAGTAGATGTTAGTTACCAATATACTTATTTTCAAAATTACATTGGCTTTACTCCAAACAGCTCTGTGCTTGTACCCTTTTTCAAAGGGGCAGTAAGTGGCGAGAGGAGGGATCTGCTCCAGCAGCCCCCAGAGCAAAAGGGAGCTGTTGCCTGCATGTCCCCTGACCGGCGAGCAGTCCTGATCTTAGCGAACCAAACATTTCTGCCAAACACAACCATTTTCTAGTAGATGTGAGTTAACATGCAACAGAAGATCCATGGCTTCCAGACCATTCAGGTGCTCCTGACCTGTTCATATCCCTCATAATGTATCACACTTGTTCTCTTCCTATCCCATTTCATGTCAGTGAGGTATGGGAAGCCACGGAGATTTGTTTGAATACAAGAAATGCAAGGCCGGGACCAAAAGTGATTCACAGCATCCTTGGACACAGTACTCTGAGCTGCTCAGATGTGTGCAGGATGAACAAGGTCAGCAAACTGAAGTGACTTCTGCTAGCTCAGAAAAGTTGCTGCTTTCAAACTCCCTCAGACTTTTAGAATCTGGCAGTTAGCTCTTATATTTGCGATGCAGGAGTGAAAAAAAAGTACATTAAAATGTAATTAATTATTTAACAGTCAGACATCTTGAAATATAACAAAAATCATAGTTATCTTTGTATGTATCATCCCTTAAGACAATTCTGCAATCAATCCAATGTTGCTTCTTCTACCCGCTTCACATTTTTGTCTTGAATTTTCTTACATTGCTTATGTCTCACCTTTTAAAGGTTAGTCTGAGAAATCATAATTTCTTACGATAATTTCCTCATTTCTGTATACAGGATTTACATGCACTTTTATCAAGTTCTACCCATAATATTATTAGATACAAATATTTCTAGACTTGAGTGCTAGAGCTTCTCTCAAATCTAGGTATCATTTTCTCAAAAAAATGTCAAAAAAATACCCTCTTATCCTCTTAAAGTTACTGTTCTACTGATGTTAATAAATGCCACACAGCATACCTACTGAAAGTGGTCACTATACACATACCAACGAGGAATTTTACGTGCGTTTCATTTGCAGATGTTTCTACTGATGATTTACAAATCTGAAGACAAAATGTAGTCAGACATTAACATTTTTGTACACAGAAAACACTATTTTCACCTAAACATTTAACATCAATTTAAAGAAAATCAGGGTACTTAGTAGAAAAACCTTAACAACTAAGTTTTTATCAGTAAAAATGGAATGAATATATTCTGATGAGGTTATAACTTTAAACTGGTATGCTTTTTTCTTTGAAATCAGTATTGAAAAACTATATTGTAATTGTAGCCATACAAAATGTTTATTATATTACAAATTATTTGTACACTATATTTTCACTTTATCATTGCGTTGTGCTCAGACAGTATAAATATTACAGCATGATTTTTCTTTCCCAGGAATGTCCTTACTGTCTTGATATAATCTTACTTTGTATTTAAAAAAAAAAGAGAGAGATTAAAACCAACCAACCGAAAAAAATCCTCACAACAGACGAGAAACATATTACAAACAAGATAAAAAGCCATTATGAATGAAGAACGTAAGGTGTCTTTGCGAATAAAGTGCACCGCAATGGTTTCAGAATGATAGTTCAGGGAATATTCAATAGACTGCATATTGTTGATACAATACCAAACAAAATTAACAAAATTCATTTTGGAAGTCTGAACAGGTCTTCCTCAGTCGTATGAAGAGTACTTCGTTTAACTTTAGTGAAATGTTTTATCCTTCTAGAAGGCTATTTAAATGTTTGGGGGATTTTTTGTTTATTTATTTTATTTGCACATAGGCATTTAAACCCTCTACAGCTCCATGATTTCCAAACTTTTTCATTTCAAGTATGACAAGATATATGCTTCATCATATAAGACGTATGAGGGTTTACCCCCCCACATTTTTCAATAGAACTCAGTTGCTTACATTCCAGAATGGGTGTAGATTTACAAACAGGGCCAAGTGTCCCAAAGACGCAGTTAAAGTCTGGTACGTCCTATCTCCTGTGACTCTTTGGGAATAGGGTGCAACATTATCCTGCCCAGCTCTATGGCTTTAGCACTCCCATCCATGTGATTGCTGCTGCTTCCATACTTGCAGCTTTAGGGCAACACTGCAAAGCTGAAGTCTAAGATACAGAAATGTATTTCACAGCAAATTTCAATCCCATTGCATAGAAGGGTCTGTCTACCTGTAAAATCTCATTGGGCTAAATAGAAGAATCATTAAAAAACTGAAGTAAAAAAGCAGACGCGTAACATGGCTGACACAATTTAGTGTAGATTTCACTTATCAAGTTAGGTTATGCCAGTCATGAACCAGCTTAGGTTCAATAAAAGTAATGCCCTCTTCAATTATGTCTGCACTTACGTTACAGTGATTTAAACGACTGAAAAATAAGCAGAATATTGTTCAAGAGATTCTAGTGAAACTTGCATGTATAGACAAATCCTTATAGAGAAACTCAGCCTTGCTCTCAGCGAGTGAAGTTCCCACTGAAACCAACCAGAACTAGTCTGTTTTTATGGCACACTGAGTTTGGTCCAGTATTTAAGTTGTTATTTTACAGTGTTATATTCTTAGGCAGCTATTAATTCAACACAATGGGGATGTATTGCATTACACTGGTAAGATCAGTATTATTTAGCTGAAAGGTAACCGAGCAGTCTGTCTTTACTACACTTACATGAAAAATTGAGTTTCTTTGGTTGTTTCATATCCAAGTCACCCAAATGTGTATTTGTGTACTCCAGACATTGGATGTTTATATTGATCATTAGAATTTCTTGGGGATTTTTTCCTTTTTTTTCTTTTTCCACTTGATTTATGGAAATTTTTTTACTATAGCAGATTAGTCACTTTATATAAATATAAAGCACATATATACATAGAAATTACAAAAATACATTTTATTTATATCTGATTTTTAAATAACAAAAATGAAATTTCACATTTGTTTAAAGATTAGCTACCATTCCAAAAGCTTCTGCAATCTTTAAGGTATTTGTGCAGAAGATATCTGTATATTCTAGGATAACTGTGTTTCACAATCTCAGTCAGGGTTTATAATATAATTATTTGGGGATAAAATACATCTACTTTAAAAGCTTGTGCTTCATCAATTTCTTCTTTTATCCCTATTCTAGTCTCCTCTCTTTTCTCATTTTACTGATGGCCAAAGAGCTAAACCAAGTTCCCTTTCTCACCTCAGTAAAGACCAAAGAAACTCAGGGAAATTAAATGATGAGACAAAATAGCATAAGCAACTGAGGATAACTAAATAACTTACTGAAATGAAGGACATTACCTTTAACTCCAGTTGACATCAAACATGACAAACACAACAGATTTTGCAACAACTTCAGTTCCTGATGGCAGTTGCTGAAGGAACTGAAAACAACTGTTCGTGTCTCCAACTAGTTTGGACAACTGCAAAAGGTAAACTACTGTCCCATTCAACTGGTTTGATTTTCTTTTGGCATTGGATTCATACAACAATGCAGTTTAACAGTTAGTGACCTTTATCTTGCGCAATATAAAGTCAGCATAATTTCTGGAAATGCTCTCTTTTTCACAGAACATTAGTATGTTTGTTAATCCATGTAACTGCTTACTTATTTACACGTTAATATAGTAACCAGGTCCTCTACATTCAGAACTTCCTAGGTGTGCATTCACTGTTCCAGTGTAATTAAAATCAGCTGCAGCTTCAAGTAGCACTTTCTGGCATCTCTTTATTAGATATTACTGTTTAAGAAAGAGAAAAAAAGAGCACTGTGTTAAACAGAGGTTCTTTTGTCCAAGCAGGTGTATTCATTCCAGGTTGGAAAGACTTGCTCAAAGGTCTCAGGTCTACCAGCTTCACATGCATTCAGAATAAAAAGCCTGAATGTAGAGCAAATGCAAAAAACCTATTTTCATTTCTCCTGGAAGCTTCTAGCACCAACATCCTTTGTTGGCTCTTCGTGCATTGCATTCTCTCACACTGAAAAATATCTCCTCCACAACTCATCAGTGACACTGAGGGACAAGGTAGCCACTGATTGTCAAAATACCATTCACCTTCTTCACAGTCATCTTCTTTCACTTCTTTGCACTGTTCATAGGATGAGGAGAATTGGGGCTATTTACAGGACATTTATTTGTATTACTTGCTCATCTCAAATTCTTTTGGTTTGAATACAGTCTCTAGAATGAAAAGGCTGAATGACTCTGCATTGCTGAAATGAGCATTCCTTATACAATGTCCTGGAGCAAACAATTAGCACGGCCACCGCCACACCTTCTGTGGCATTTAGCTAACCACATTGTACTGTGTTTTCTTCTTTAATCAAAGTTTTGGCATGCAGAAGTTATTTTCAGCAGCTCTGCCTTTGGGCCTGCAAATGAAACATCGTGGGGCACAGACATGTTGAGCAGCATCACTAGTGACGATGGGTCATAATACAAGAGCTAAGTGACAACTGCATATGATCAATCTCAGCCGTATTAAAGAGTTAACTGGCAGCATTTCCTTAGCTGGCAAGCAGAATTATATACCTTCAGAGTCCTGTTGCTCTACTTAAAGTCAATTCATAGCGTTGACTTTTCAGACAGAGAAAAATGCCATCATGTTGGCACAATTCACAGCAAGTCTGTAAAGGAAATTTAAAGGAGTCGCTTCCTTGGCTACCCTAGGTTGCATGATACAAATTCGGTGCACCAAAGATATTAGACCTGGAACTCAAACATGTCTGTTTGCTTCTTGGCCAGTTTAGCAACTTCTTCTCGTATTGCCTTTACAAGGGCAGCTGTAGAAATGTTGGTGAGAGGAGCATCAGAGGGGTCGTTTTCTGTCAGGCTCTGCTGAGAAGCTGCGGTGGACGGTAGAGGAGCTTGCTCCAGGCTGGGGTGCATGCTCGCTTGCTGGCTGTACTGGCGAGGAAGTCGTGAAGGAGAATTATGCTGGTAGCGGGGCCGTGGATAAGCCTCAATGTATCCAGGTAGTGGTACCTGAAGAGCATTGCAATTATACAAAATTATACAAAACAACTGATCCATAGTGCCACCTGCCAGGCAACAGACCTCCTGGGGGCAAAATAAGGTGTAAGAGATAAGACCGTATGAAGAGAACTTAAATCTCATACTCCTAAGCATCTATTTACAAATGTCTATCTTGGCATGTGCCATTTATGCACATCCATCTACGCAACAGGTACTCAACTGCCTAGACTGTGGCAGCAACACTGAGCAAGGGAAACACTGACGGTCCTAATTTATCATCATTGCAAAAAAGTCAGAGGAAGGAGGCTTTTCTGAAAGCATGTCCTCTGCTTACTATTCCTCCTAAACATTTTGGTTTTACACAGACAACACCACTGCATTTCAGGACACTAAAAAAGCCAAGAACACAAAAGGAGGGTTGGCTGATTTGCAGCTACTGTCTAATCCAAGTCAGCCAAGTCTCTGGATTTACTGTTCCTAAAAAAGACTCATTAGAACCAGACGACAGAGATAAGCTCAGGTATGCCAACTTGGAAATTACACATTGATTTCTCAGAAGTATCAGGATTTCTCGCCACATTTAACAGCATTACATGGGGAATTCATGATTTTATTCTGTTGTAACTTCACTGATTTCAGCCCCATGTTACACTGGCTAAAGCTGAAATAGTAACGTAGGGAAGTATTAAATATTCTTTACATATCCATGAACCATGATACCAATCTTTATAGTCCTCAGAAGTTTTTAATGCATTAAGTAAAAATAGTATTTATGTTTTGCAAAAGTCTACAACACAGGAATCTATAGCCCTTCATGGTGGCGTCCCTGGTGGCAGGGAGGCTGGATTAAAATGATCTAAGATCCCTTCCAGCTAAGGCCATTCTATGATTCTATGATTTTGAAGAGGGCTTTTCGTTGTTACAGAAGGTAACCTATAACCTATTGCTAGGATAAGATAATTTCTCCTTGAGAAAAAGCTTACCAGCTGATCGCTCTAGTCCATGCCAATGACAAGTAAGGAAATTTCAGTGATGCTTTTTTTAGGAACCGAGTGACTCAGAAAACTATACTTATCTACACTATACTCAGAATACGACACTTAAAAGTTAACTAAGTTTCCACAATGTTTAATCACTAAAAGTTTAAACTTCATAATTCTTTTTGCTTTAAATGGGAAAACTTAGTTTTTTACCTTGCAAATATATTACAGATTTATATAAGCATATAATACAGGTGGCCAGGCAGATGTCTCAGCTAATTTTTGGATTTCAGTCAGGCTGAGGTGTAAAATGCTTCATCCACTAGGGCTACGGCTTTGGCAAGTATGCCAGAAGTAGAATTTCAGAATTTTATGGGTTTGCAAGAAGACTGAAATGTCAAGATGTGAAATATCTGCCAATTTTATATACCTCTTGGGGAACGTCAGACCTCAGCACGGACTTTAAAATGACAGCTTTGGAATTTTGCTTAAATCCCATTTTGGCTCTGGCTCCATGAGAGTTTAACAACCCCTTGGGTGCTTTTGAAAATCTTGCCACTTAAGACACCTAAGAACCTCTGAAAACTTGGCCCCTAGGATTTACTCAAGCTCTATATGATCTTGGATATCCATCAAGTGATGAAGAAAATGTCAGACATGTTCAGTATGGTGTAACAAGATGAACATAGGAAGCAGGCATGATATGAAAGTTATCATTAAATGCATCTGCATCTGCTTAGTTTACAATAGATTATTGAAACAACAAACATTTCAACAGCAGTAGTTCCCATCAACATGGGAACACACCACTAGAGGCCACCAGGTTACTACTTTCACTAACCAGCATCTAGCAATTTGGAAAATAAATGCTTTGTTGGATACAGTTCCTTTATTCCACAAACTTAGTGCTTCAATACTTAATGTTTTAACTGAGAAAATAGTACGTTACTCTAATTGAGCTTATAATATAATTCTTTATTGTAAAATCTCCTGTTCCCTACGTCCCTGTTTACAGTCCAGCTAGTAGAATCATAGAATGAAAAGTAAAGAATTTCAGGTTTCACTTTAAGATATTAAGCCTCTGTTCTTACTGTCAAGAAAACCTTGGAATCATGGTAAAGCTACAATCTAGAGGCTCAGAAATCAGAAAGCATCCCCAAACTCGAACTCTGAATATTACTTTAGCTCTTTATCTTTTGCAGTTTTATTCATGCTTTCTGACCACATTATGTTGCTAACACTGGTACTAGTTCCCCCAGTAATGATTTATAATGACATTTTCTTGACAGATTTGCAGTTGTTGGAAGGTAAAAATTGATTGTAGAAACTGAAGTGTTTTGGATTTACATTTTTTCTGCTCCTGTCATCACAGGAGGGCTGAAAGTTTGAGTAACAAGTTGTTAAAGCTCTTTAAAGAGTGAGTCAAGTTAGAAGGAATATTTGTTTCAGCTGTGCTCAGCTTACAGATGAACATACTTCTTTTTTCTTGACAGTTCAGCCTACAAATTCAGACTTCTATCTGACAGTCAAACTGAATTCTTTTCCTCACAGGCATCAGGAGCAGTAATAAAGACTTGGCAACACAGAGCCGCCTCCAGGAACATTTATATGACTGTGTTGTCTCTTGCATAGCTGCTCAAAGCCAACTATTAGACTCCAATCGGAATTCATTGAAATATTCTGCTGGTGATACACACAAGGAAATATAATCCATCTCCCAGTTTGTTTAGTTGAATTGGTTCTGCATAAATACCAGCTGTGAGCTCACTGAAGCAACAGAATTGATTTATTTTTTTTCCTTGTGGAAGAAAAAGCCCTAAATTCTAGAAATTGTTTCAAACACAATAAACTACTGCAATTCATTTTAGGACGTCCCAACTTTATTTCTTTGAAAAATAGGTATACCTTGAGCTAAAAATTATATCTGTACCAGACTAGGACTTTGCAACTAATTATTTAATTTATGATCTGACACTGCAGCCTGCAGGAAGCCCTGAAAGACTGCAACATAGCTGGGAGCTAAGATTTGGGAGCCAGAATTTGGGAGTTGGGCTTGGCTTGAGAGAAGCCTCCAGGAGGGAAAGATGCTTCTCAGCTTCCAAAGAGCACAAGGCCACCTTGAGAAGCAGCATCACCTACTCCTGCCACATGCCTATCCAAATGCTTACTCTGTCTTGGGAAAGAATAATGGTACTTAACGCACCAACTTTGAACGGGTGCCAGCGCTTAACCTAGTGAATAATTTAATTCTCTCAGAGACCTTACTTAGAGTTCACAGGATGGACAGCTAAAGTATCTATGCCCCCTCTCACAGCTTTTCACTGTTAGATTACTACCATTCAAAAAAGAGTTATCTTGCTCAGATTCTTTGCTGATCACTTAATATTGCTTAGAACCCCTCCACTGCAAAGCACAGAAAATGGACAGTTAGAAAAGCAAGGATGCTTACTGAGTCTGCCCACTGCCCCGGTAATTCATTCTCTCCAGCATAGGGCATCCAGGCTTGGTTCCTGTACGCAGTGGGTGGTGTTGGGATAAAATAGCCCGTGAAGCCAGGTCGGTTTGCTGCTGGTATGGCAAACACTGCTGGTACGGTATTTCCTATTAAGAAAGAGAGTAGATGTAATTAATAGCTGACATTTTCACTTATAAATTAGAAGCTGATGCTTATGAAGTCACTGGCCTCAGTCATTTTTTTATTGTTTTTTTTTAATTCGTGAGAATGTGATGACCATCAGTTGGATGCAAGGCTCCCACCATCTGACTGGAACATCTCTATAATGCTGGAAAATACAGGAGAAAGCAAGATTTGCAGTTGACTATAATCATGCACAGCCTTCAGATAAAGATATGAAGACTTAGCCTTCAGTACTTGATTCTTGAAACAACTAATCTCCAACAAAACTTTGAATCAGTAGGAAAAAAAGGCTTTTTTTTTTCCCCCCCCTCTTACATTTGCTTCTTTGCATTCATTTTTAGCTGTTGTTACCATGGGTTTCAAAGTGTACCTTTCTTTTCAACAGCAGGTTATACAGTATTCAGCTTACACAGTAAAACTGTCTTAGCATCTCTAAGGCAAAAAACCTACAAAAATATACAAGTTTGTACTCTTTTGTAGCATCTATCATATACAAAATTTTTTTCCAAAATTATTTTTTCCAAATTATTCTAGCAAACTCCACAATGTGGAGTCACAGAGGTCACTTCATCACTTCTGAAATGTAACACAGTAACACAACATACCTATTTTTTTTACATATAGCAATACAATCTCCACACCACCGGAAATTACAGAGAAGAATTCTAATGCTATGACTCTAAGTATATAACACAGAACGTATTACTGCAGACATGGAGAAAGAGCTCTTCATAATGAGACATATTTTAGAGCTTGAAATGATTTAAAATGAAGGATGAGCATCTGCTCTTTTCAGATTCACATGCACCACTTGCAGAAGGTATGACAGGAAGTGAGAGTAGAATGGATCCTTCAAGCCTACTAAATTTAATTACTTGGCAACAGATTTGCATATCCATATTATTATTCTCAGTAGAAGATGTTGAATACAATGCAGATAACTCTCTATTACTTCTGAGGGAAAAAACACCTAATAAAGTCTTTCCCCAAATAATCATCTGTATTTTCTATATCTGATACATTCACTTATATGCAAAATAAATTGTGTGGTTCTCAAAGCTGCAAGTTGGGTCTGCACTGTTTTTTCACCTGAGTGAAAAGCTGATTGATCAAGGGGACCAACAGACATCGGAGCTCTCGAACCAGGTGCAAAAGATGCCTGGTCATGATGCTGGGCCTGATCTGCCCCACTGGCCTCAGGTATTCTCACTTTGCTGCCAATATCTGATGTAGACCTGTGCATTAAGAAAAAAAATAAATAATTAGAAACTTTTGTCATTCTGACTGGCAGATGAGATTCACAGCCACATACACGCCTATTAGCTACAGTATGACAAGCCAGCTATGAACCACCTATCCGATTTTGCTCTGGCATGACATTATTCTGGAGAACAAATCTCGAAAAGTTTGAGAAAAACTTCTTTAGCCTTGTTACTTTAAAAAGCATGTTATTACCATTGCATAGAGAGCCTTTGCTTGCCACTTCAGACATGCCTGTGGCATGCAACACAAAACCCAGGGCTTTACCACTGGTCATCAACACATGACTGTAGACAATTCCATATTAGTAGAGTGCATATATATATAACATGGTATCATATAGTGGGAAGCTACTATGGTAAATAACATGAACTGCACTTGGGAAGTACTAACAACTTTTGAAACGGTATTTCCCAGTTGCACTAGGCAGTACCCAACAGCCCATCACTGAAGGGTAAAGGAGCTCATCCACCAAATGTAAAAATTCCTTGAAATGCATTTTATAGAGTGCCTTACTGTGAGGATGAGGGGAAAACATATGCACGGAGGTAAGGCAATCAGGCTTCAGGCTTTTGCATGTATTTGGCTTCAGAAACATGGGCGGGAGGTATATGAATGCTAGGCAGAAATCCCCGGATCCGGGGTACTGAGAAATATCTTGCAATTCCTCAAGACCCTACTGCATGCCCTTACAACAGAGGAAAGCAGGAGAGTGACAGTGAGAGTTATCACCCACACACCTGCAAGACAATACACCATTATTCAAGCTGATGCAAAGCATGTTTTAAACAAAATCAGAGCTTGGATTTCCTAATTTTACTGAAACCAACCAGCTAGTAGAAGAGAATATTCATGTTACTCTAATGTTAAAATGAAATATGCACATAGTTTCTAATTTCATGAATGTATCTTTATAAGTGGCCTGTAAGCATCTCTTCAGGGTTGCCCCAGTTCTTATTACAACAGTGCTTTTTAGAGATCATACTAAAATAAAACAGATAAATACCTCCTGAGAGAGGCAACAGCTACAGGACCTGTTCTGGGAGGGACAGGAGGAGGAGGAGAGCCCATTACCATCTCAGGAAGCTGAGAAAATCTGTAAGCCTGTAAAGGAGAAAAATAAATGTTTCCTGAAACACCAATAGATCTTGCACAAATTAAAAACCAAAAGAAAGTCAGAAATTACATATCTGCTCTGCATGCTGGCCAACAAGAAGTTAACTTTTTGTGGCATCAATATTAATTGCATTTTATTGGAGAATTTACAGTGCTTGGGTGATTTTAGGATGTGGAAGAAAACACGAACAAATGAGTTCAGAGCCAAGATGAAGTCTAATTAAAATAAAATGTATTAAAAACTGTGACATTTGTAACCTTGCTGGCAAAGCAGATCTGTACCGATTACGTGAGACAAGAGCTGCTTTGGATCCACAGGAAAAAGATTTTGTTTCTGGATGAAGCGAATATACTAAAGTATTTTAAAGATTCACAAAGCAGCGTCTCGTGAAGTGAAGCTGCCTGTGAGCAATGCAGATTTCAGCCTCTTTCTTTCAGCCTTGAAGAGATGAAAAGAAAATTCTTCAGAAAAACACCAAGCTCTAACTTTCCAAAGCAATAACAAAGGTCAAACAGTTCTGAAAAAGCAGAGTAATTCAGAGGAACACAGGACCAACCCACTAAGTCACAGAACTAAGCATCTTGCCCACAGTAATTCTGAATTTCATCACTAATACATGTGAAGGATGGATAATCATGTGCATGAAACCCACAGCACACAAGAAATGACATTTATGACAAAATTTCTCTTCTAAATTCTTTTTACTGCTATAGATTAGAGGTCATAATTTTGCTAAATATACTTAAAAACAGAGGGATGATACATCTTTAGCACTTGACACTTCTTCAACACATTGCATTTTGGGCTTGGTTTTTTTAATTATGCTTCAGAGCAATGCACAGGATTAAAGGTACATCAGAGCCATAGCAAATAACAAATTATGTCCAGTATCAAGACACAGGCATTTTGACAAAAACTAGAGTCCAAAGTCCAGTTGATACCTGGGCCCTCCCAACAAGAGGTATCTGGCTTAGCCAGAGAAGCTCCCTCCACTACCAGCAGAGAAAGCTGAAAACCTCTTACTGTGGGATGAGTCACGCACCTGCCTGGAGCAAGAGCCTACAGAATTTGCATGATTAGCTCAGACTTAACACCTACATTTACGTTTGAATTTGGCAATATAAATCCCACACTAAATATCAAAACCCAGCATCTTTCAGGAATCTTTTTTAAAGATTACACACTTAGGTGGTGTTCCAACATGTTCTTTCTCAAAGAGCTGCAAAACTGGGTAACTTATCAAATACTGACTTTTGATGTTAGTGTCTCTAAGGGAAAAGAAACGCAGACCAAGCATCTTTCTCCCACCTCTACTGTCACCTCTTTTAAAGCAGGCAGAGTCCCTCAAAGGCATGTCTATGAAAATTATTTTTCCTTTCATGCCACCTACAAAGTCTCCTAATATTTACTTTCACCACGCTACAATGGTATTTAAAATATTTCTATATTTAGGTGGGAAAAAATTAATCTAAAAAGGCAATGGCACCTTTTCTAGTCAGAGGTTAGAAATACTGATTTTTAATGAAAAAACCGTAGAGAAAAAACAAATGCCATTTGCATCAAAGAAAAACTTCAATTAGAGAGTACTCCTAACAGTGCTGAACTTGAGATGGTTGGCAGTGGCCTTCAGCATCTGAAGAGCTGATAGTGCTCTCACAGGCTGAACTGAACTCCACCAGCCTTTCATCCCACATCTTGCTCTCAGCATGTGCTTGTACCAAGTATGAAATTCTTATTTTCCCTCCTATTTTAAAGGAGCAGCACATAAGCTAATGTTTCTGAGTGGCAGGTGACTCCAGATACTGTTTAACAGGGCAGACAGAGACAAGAGGTGTCTCTCATGTGCTAGTGGGTGTGGTCTGGAATATGGACATCAAAGGTGGCATTTTAAGGGATCATCAAGAACATTTCACAAATGTGCTGTGACTGGCACTGAAAATTTCTGGGGGGAAAAGCAAAATGGAAAATTGAAGCACTTATTTTGCTGCTTGCCCAGGAGATGAAGAATTTTGAGTGAGTGGCAATATTTTGCTAATGGCTGGGCAAAGAGAATCCTGTTAAGGAGAAAAATCCTGGTAGATGGTTTGCTACACCATGCTGCATGTCTGGGGGGACAGCAGTCAGCCCTTTGTGCTGACCTTCCACAGACACCAAAATGGTTACAACAGGGAACTCCAATAAAATTCTTAACATTTCTCCAGTGGGTTGAGGCATTAAGATTTTCTTGCATGCAAAATATAGACAGAAAAAAATGTTCAGAGGCTAAATTAAACCAAAGGTTAACTGTAGAGGCCCATCTGTTATAGATATGGATGAAGTTCTAGGCTAACTGGCATGATTGTAGAAATAAAGTAATTTCACTGAAATTTGCACACAGTTGTAAATCTAATCAGGAAAAAAAGTCCAACAGCTGCTTCCACAGAAAATTTACCTAATTTTATTTTTCAGAATGAGCTTTCCCTTTTTAAAAAAATGTTGCATCACTTTTGCTGTTCAAAAAAGAAAACAAACAAACAAAACCCCAAAACCAACCCCAAAAAGAGAGAGAGAAGCATTCTGCATGGATTCAAACCATTTTGTTGGAAAACGAGGGCTTGTATAATATAAAGGCTATAACAATCATTTGCAGAAGTAATCAAATTTGAGATTCAGGACAGACTGCAGAGGGTCCAGACTGCAGACCCCACATTACCCTTTGAGGAAGGTCGGCCAGCGCCCTCCCAAGTACTGCCCATGGCAGCATCTCCCTGAGCAGCTGAGCAGAGGCGTCCCGGGCAGGCAAACAGCTGGGAAGGTGCTGACAGCAGCAGTTCTTTCTGGCTTTCCTACCCACAGGTCACTTTCCACATGGCTCAGTTCCAGTCCCCTGTTCCCATTTGAGAACAAATCAGTAAATGGTGTGGTTAAAGTACAGCTCATATTTGTGAAACCGATACGCAGAAAACTATGATTTAACAGTCCTTATCCAAAGTCCGGCAGCATGTGCCAATCCTAACCTGTGGCAATCAACTATCTTCAGTGCATTTTTTAATGCTATCTTCAAAACGTCAGGAAGATAAGTAAAAGCTTAAAGGTCCTAAAGATGCAGATGATTTAGAAGAGTAATAAGTCTTACAAAGAAAACAGTGAAGCATTCCCAAAAAATAGTATAGCCACTGCATTTCTTTCTAAACCTGCCACCATATGATATTTTTAATTTCATTTTAGAGAGACTCTCTGAAGTGTCAAAGTAATTTGACTGCCCATTAGCTGTCTCTTAAGCGTGTAACCAAATTCTAACCATAAAATATGATTATATGCTGCATGAAGTTCATCAGACCAATTTCAAAGTGCCAGAAATAACCTTTAGCATTATTTAAATAGCGCCAGCCTGAACCTCTGCAGGCAGTGCCACTGGCTTTCAAATATGTTCAGAATAGTTCAGAAGCAGCATTCCTTAATGCATCTTTTTATTGTCAAGGAAGGAAGTCATAGTAATAGCTATTTTGAGCTGCGGACATTTTTCTGCATTATCCTCTTATTCTAGCCAGAGTATAGGACTCAATTTGAAATGCATGCTGTCAAAAAAAAATTCTGACAAAAATTAATAACTTTTCATATTGATACTGATAGAAGGGCTATTTCTCATCTGAAAGCAATCATTGCTGGTTTAGATTTGTACCTGACATATAAGGAAAATATGTTGTTGAGTTTCACAGAACCACATGTGGGCATTCAGGGGTAGTTTCACATAACAAGGCTGTGGACAGTTCTACTGCAGTGGCTGTCTAGAAAGCTGCAAAATTCCATTAACAGTTTCCAACCAGGGATTTAAGTTCTTAATTTATTACTTCTCTGAGGTAAGGATATGTTAGCTGCAATTTGAGGCTAAAAAATGAAGGCTAAAGAGTGACCCATGAAATTAGGCCATCTCCAGAGTCCCAAATGGATAGCTACAACTGCAAGATTGTCAGTGACAGCCCACTTTTCAGGTCACTCTGATTATTACACTTGGTTCCCTCTCTTGTGACGATGCTCTTCAACTAATGGACCTCATGCAGAACTGTTGAGCTGCCTACGTAGTTCTACAAAATCAGATTGGTTCCTAATGCACATCCAGTGAACAGGAGAAGACATGCAGACAAGTTCTTCAGCTGTTGAACAGCCTGGAGCTTAGTGCAGCCTATTCTTTCAAGTACAATTTAGACAAGACAACCTTACTGCTAAAACAGACTCTAAGTCTTCCTGCCAGAGACAGGTCTGGGTAAGTATACAGACACACACCCCACTACCCACGCTGATTTCGTGTCAGCATGGCTTGACTTCTGGTTTTAAGCATGTAAATGGAGCCACTTTCAAAAATGTGTCTCAGTAGAAATGCCTTCATGATATTACAGTATACTAAAGAGAAATTTCACTTACTGGTCTTGGTAAACTGTACTGATACATTTCTGGTCTGTATGTGGGTACCCACTGTACCCCGCCTCTCGTTCGGGTCATGGTACCAGGAGCACTGGTCACAACCTCGGAGTAGGGCAGGTGCGGTGCTGAGCTGTACGCCTCCTGCCTGCCCTGTCCTCCATGGCCCGCGGAGGCCAGGCTGAAAGCCTCTTCCAAGAGCATATGCATCTGCTGTCGAACCTCGTCAATGGAGGGCTGAGAACTTAAAGTTGAGGTCTCCGAGTGGCCTTTGGCCTGACGGGACCTGCTGTAACTCCGAGGCTCGTTGACACGGTCAACATTTGTTTCTTCTATAATTTCAGGCTCAGTCTGTTGGGTGGAATAAAAGCATGTATACATAAAAAGCTTTATAAGAAAGCATTTGTTCTGCTTCACACAAAACATTCTCAAACAGATGTAACATACAAAGTCAGGAATTGTGACAATATAGATGCATGATAAATACTGGACAGGAGTGAAATGGTGCAGGCAAGTATAATAGCCTTTTATAGCCTACATTGTTTGCTGTGAAAACTAGCAGGGACACTTTGTAGCAGATTAAATTGTTAATGATTCACTTAAAAACAATTAGAATTAATGTTTAAATTCTTAGTTGTCAGTATCAATGGGAGTACAACTGTGCCAGGAGGAGTATGACTCCCTAAATAGTATCATCACTATGAAGGTCCCTTACAAGGGACCACTTGTTACAGCTACAGAGATTGAAATTATTTTGTCCATTCTCACACATTAAGATTTTAGAATTTTAGAAGTTTAAGAGCTTTCCTGAACTTTCTAACCCAGTGAGGACCACTAACAATGATGCCACAAACTAGGTTCTGTCCCTTGCAGAAAATATCCTGACTCGGCTTGGTCATCTTACCTAGCCAGTGAACAGTAGCTACACAGAAATTTATACAAAACTAACATAGGAACAGTGGATGAAGCATGTACTCTAATGAGCAGATAAGTACTCATGCAACTTAACTTGATGGGTTTTTCCTAGGGTAATTTCTTCTGTATACATTAGTACAAACAGAAATCACCCCCTCGATTTTTCTCCCCTGAACTCCAAGACAGAAGACATCATCATATTGTAAGAACTTGGCAGAGAAATACCTAACTTCATCTATATTCTGCAAGATTAGTTTTACAGTCTAACCTGAAAAAGCAACAAACTCCTCGTAATTCTTTAAATATCAGTAAAATGTGTTTAAAATACTAGCATAACTGGAACAAAGAACAGGATACGTAGCTTCTTCTATATATAGCATGTGGTTAGAATTGTGTAAGCATTTGTAATAGCCACAAATGAGAATATAACAGGATGTTCTTATTAGAATTCCAGCACCATCCTGATAATCTGTGTGCTCTGTAGCTCCTAGTGTGGCATACATTTTTTTCTATGTAAGAGTGCTTCTCTATACCTCACTAGACAAGCAACTGTTCTCCCAACTTTGGAAGCCATGTATGGTCATATGTGCTATGGGACAATCATAGTACGTATTTCTTCATCTGCAGATGAAAATATCAAACTGACTTTCTTCTTCTGTTATCAGCCATTCAGAGAAGAGTTACATGGTTAGCCTAAAATTGACATTTCCATTACTTTAGCTGTTATAAGTATAGCTATATTTTGTACTTAATGATAATAACAACAATAAAAAAGGAAAAGAACAACAATAGTTAATCATTTGCATATCAGAATTTAACCATAATTTATATAATTATAGTTATATGATGAATTATCCAAATTCAAAACCACAAACTTAACTTCATCCTTCCTCAGTCATATACACTTAGGAAGAGATTAGGAAGATTAGTGGAGGAACAATGTAACTGCACAAAGTTATCTTAAATTGAAAAACTTTGTAGGAAATCTTCAACTACATAGTCTCCCTTAATTTTCTTCCTGCATTTTGATTCATCGTTATTTGTGTTGTTACTGTAAATTAAAATCAGGTAAATTTTAGAAGTCTGGCTATAAAATGCAAGGGTAGTTTGTGTATGTGCAACCAGAGAGCCTCTGAAATCACACCGTCCCAACTGGATGATGAATAACCCTGTTTGTTCTATTTTCTCATGCCTGTAAAAATATCAGTGAATAGAATCCCACAAGAGACCTAGTAGTACTCAGTACTGAAATAAATCAGGTTCTCTACTACAGTCTCTTAGCAAAGACGTTAGACCTCTACAGAATGGCTAAAATATATTGTAAAAATAAAAGATGCATGTTAGCAGTCAATATTAAGTCAACTTTGATTCATCGATATAAAAGCTGACACAAAGATTTTGGAGGAAAATGGTGACCATTACTTTTCCTCAAGTTTTAAAATTTATTTAAGTTCATCCTATCACTTTTTGATGTATGTCATTTGCTTTGCTATCAACTGAAAAACATAAGTCAAAAAAATCTCCAAACAATTTGTTAATTTGGTAAAAGAAAAAAAAAAATCTCAACTTGAAGATAACATGAACTATTTGATTCAAGAATTTAATTATTTGGAACTACTTATAAAACATAAATTTCACTATTCTTTGGCAGCACTTCCTGCTACATAACATACTGGGAGGAGTAGGTTAGCAGTAGTCCAAAAAGGCTGGAACCTTTGGAATGACAAAGTAAACATTAAAAAAATGTTTCCAGATGTTACTAGGTAAAAAAGAAAGAAGATTCAAAGCCCTCTTTCACCCATTTTCAGAGGTGTTTGCACAGAGGTGAGATCCACATGAATTCCATGCACAAATATAGATAAAAGTGCTGGCCCATGGGCATCCTGGGAGACGAAGCCCAACAGATGCTCAGCGCAGCCCTGAGGAACCTCAAACAAGAGCAAGTTAAACCAGCCCACGCTGCAAGCTGAGTCTTGGGAACGAAATTTCAATATCCTGTCCCATTTTCCCCTGTCATTTTTTCTGCTTTCAGATGAGAAATACATTCAGAGATGGAAGAGATGCGCTGCAGTGAATCTGCAGTGTATGGAGCTCAAGGAATTTTATGTAACTTATCAGTAAAAACGACTGTGCCCTGGACAGCTCACACGGTGCTAAAAGAAAGGCGAAAGCAAACTTGTGTGTAATGTGCACAGCTCAGATTTAATAATTACTTTTTGGACATTTTAGAATCTGTGTAAGCTCATTAGTCTACCTTCCAGATTTTTAACAAATGTTCTTTAAAATATATATATTTAGTATATACAATATTAAAATACATTTTAAAAAATCTTCTGATGACTACTTATGCCATATTAGTTTTGATCTAATAGCAGGAAGTCATGCCTGCTCCCAGAATGTTTTCAACATTCATTTTAGGAAAATATCATCTATGAAAAACTAGCTTTTATTAGCATATTAAAAAAAAAATCCCTTGCTTTCTTGAAACACACAATTTTCAGGATACTGAGGGAAGGCTGGCCTGACAAGGCTTTTATCTAAGAAAGCTCCAAAAATAAAGGAAACATTTAAGTGTGGGGGGGGAATCTTTTTTGCAAAATGTAAAACATATTTCGACAGGTTATACTTTTCTTTTTCAAGGCTACAGTGATGTATTCTAATGCCTCAGAAAGCAGTAAACCAGTCATCCCACTGACATGGCACAACATGACTCATATGATCTGACGTGAAGTGTTCAAATGCAGGTAAACATTAAAGAAATCCGACACCTACAACATTCCTGAAAAATTCTGTAAAAGATTTAAACTTCTCTGAACACATCCCCTGACCTTGGAACATGCTTTCACCTTGCTAGAAACACATCCCTGGCAGCTGAGCTGATAACTAAGCTCCGCACCGAACGCCTGTCATCTGCAGAGTCTAGAGGAGGAACAACCACCAGAACAGTTTAGACCTTTTCTAGAGATGACAGATCTTCAGGGACGGCCGAGTTACAGCATTTTGCACACATGACAAAGGACTTAAAAATTCTCCATTACCCCAGTGCTGGGGCTATTTGCAGCCTTACTGTGGGTACACACAGTGTCTGCTGGCACCCAGTGCCTGTTCAGAGCGCACAAGACACCTGCCCGGCACTGGCTGCGCGAGTTCCTTGAACCATAAACCAGCATCTCCTCTAGCTGGTTTTGACATTTTCCTATGCAAAACTCTCCCAGTTCTGACGTACTAAAGGGACAATACACATTCCTAGGGATTTCCACAAAACACTGACACCTGAACTTAAGTGAAATTCCCAGAAGCTGTTGGTTGTTCTTCTGAGTCAGAAGAGCAGCATCAGGGGTACAGAACACACACAGGATTTTAAGTGCAACAAAAAAAAAAAGCTCAGTGGCCACATACTTAGAAGAACCATCTAAATTCAAAATTCAACATTTTGGCAAATAATGAGTTTCAGGATAAGCGTTTTGTTTGCATTGCAGATTGTAAAATGATGTGCAGATATAAAGTAAATGAAAGAGTCTGTGCTCTGAATATCCTGAGCTGTTTTGAGGATGCTGAGTGCAGATAAAGTACAGTAACATTATATACTCAATGGCACTCAGGCTTGCAGCTTACCAAGTGTTTCCTGGTTTTAGGAGTACGTTAAGACTTTGCCGAGCAAATTTCCCTGCATGTATGTGATAAACTTACATCATATCCACTGTTCCGGATTCCACGTCTAGGTCTTTCTCGAGTCACAAGAAGATCCATTTCAGTTTCTCCTGGGCTAGGACTGTTCAAAGACTGCCTGCTTCTGTATACAGAGTTCTTCATCGGTTGCCTAGAAATCATGAAACAAGAAAACAGTGAAATGAAGAGGAAACAAAATTGACAGGCAGAAGTTACTAATACTTACCTTTATTCTAGAATGATGAGGTTCGTAAAAATGCCACTTTATTATAGGGTGTTCTTTCTGCCTATGTGGAAGTGCTAGATATCAGTAACGTTACTAAGAGATTGTTAATTTTGTTCACTGTTGGAAAAAATAAAGCCACGTAAAAGACATGGACATCATATGTGGGAGCTTATCCAATGAGGTATGTCCTAAGAAGATATATTTTAACCCTTTTAACCTTGGCTGATACGATTCAAATTCATACAGAATAATAGGACCTCCCACACAATCAGATGGGGAGGAGAGATTTTGATTGCTGATCCTGAGCAATGAGAAAGAAGCGGAATAACGCTCCACTGAAACAAACACCCAGCAAAGTGAGTGCAAGAGCGACAGGAGTGGGAGGGAACTGCTTTTAAGATGCTGTTTTTAAACAGACAGTTTGGTAACTGGGCACAACTTTGAGAGCTGTGTTCCCTGGGAAGAAACCACTTCCAGCATAGCTCTGAGCAGCAGTGGGGCAAAGGCATCCTATGAGCTTTCACCACTGTGTGCTCAGAAGCAAGGGGAAGTAAATGTAATAAAAACACCATGTAAATCGATACCCAAAATATCCTATAATCTTTCCAATGCAACCATTTCTTCCCTTGTTACTGGTAACACAAAAACAAATATAGCATTCCTACACAAGACACAGAACATATCTGTACATAAACTCTTCAGGAGCGGCTGCCCAAATCATGATACAGGGACTTCGTGCTTCATCAAGCTGCACCTTTTGAGAAGGTTACATCTAAACCAGAAAAGTTTAGGATACATTGGTGTCCTCATGTAACTGGCCATTAGTAATTTTCTTGCATATCCCAGAGAAGTGCTTCTTCCCTTGTAGATCAATATAGATCAAATACTGGAACAGTGGTTTCATTTAATAACACAGTAATTACACTGTTGTTAGAACCTGATGTCAAGTTAATTTCGCCTAGTCACCCTGTTTCTCTTCTTTGTGCAATTATTCTGCTCAAAATACTAGAAGTAGGTCAGGCCACCTAACACATCTGGCACTTGGAGCCAGCAGTTCCCAACACAGATTGATTGGAAACATACACTTATTCCTTGTTTTCCCAAGGCTGTCCTGGGTAGCTACTGCTACCCAAGTAGTGATGTAGCAATGTTGTGTGTCCACAACATTATTTTGCTCAGTTATTTGTAAGAAAGCAAAAACATCCTTAGCATATGACACTCATCCAAGTACATTTTTACAGTAGAGAAGTTCAAACATGACCAGCAGGTTTTTTGCCCTTCAAATCAAAACTTAGCAAAAGATTGCTGCTGTGGCAGGGGGTTCAACACAGCAGTGAGATGACTTCAAGGCTACAGTAAAGGAGGGTTTCAAAAGCAATAAACATCAGTCAGAGCACAACAGCCTTTCAGCTATGATGGATAAATTTGTGGGAATCAGAGAAGAGGTGTTTGCAGAAATTTGAAGGGAGGGGGCATTGAAGGGAGAAGACTTGGGTGACTTCTCTGATCTTCTTCTATGCTTGCCAGGTAACTTGAGGGGAAACGCAATCTTGTGCTAAGGTTTGACCGAAGGCCAAATTATGCTTAAAGTTTAATATGAGTTAGTAAGTGGGGTAAAAATAAGGTCTCCAGAGTTTGAAATATTTGGGACTGCCTGAACTGATTAAAAAGATACCTACAACATCTGAGATACTGAAAAGCCTGGGACCAGTTCTGTAAGTGACTCAAGAACCATCATGAAATGAAAAGACAGAGTCCAAATGAATTCACTGATAAGAAGAAATAATTCTTCAGATACTACAGATTTGGTACACAGAACTTTTTGCCTTAACAGATTAGAGCAGTAGAAACTGGTTTGCAGAAATCCAGACAGACATTTGCATGATCAGGCACGATAAAAGGCAGGACAAAAAAAAAAAAAAAAAAAAAAAAATCAATTTCACACTTCAGGCACTTTCAAAAGGCAACTTTCAAAAAATTTTGTGTGACTTTAAATCACAAATCTCCATGTGCATGTTTGAAAGTCCCAAATGCACTGCCAAAGCAGAAGACAAACAGATGTTTTGGAATAAATTTCTCCTATAAAAATAATATTGAATAAATTCAAGTGCCTTATCTAGTTTCTTCCAAGACTATACTGTTGATATTACCAGAAAACACAGGGAACTAGGTTATGCTAAGGCTAATCAGATCTGACAATCTTTATGTTCCTACATTAAAGGTCTCTTAAAATTTCATACAGGTTTTACAATAGATCCATAAATCCTTAGCTGATGCAGTTGTGGTTTATTTTCTACAGGATTCAAATATACAGTGCTCTAATACATGCAGATTCTTGACCTGATTACAAACTATTAAAGAAAATCCCAGAATAGTGCATATCATCAGTAAGCTCTTAAAATTGCCTTGAGATTGCCAATTAACTCATTTAAGCAAGTTTTACTAATGAGAAAGGAGGTATGAATGCTGACAACTGGCAATCAAATGGGTTAGCAAGGGCCTTCTGGGAACACAACTGGAACATTTTAAAACATGAATTTTACGGTACAGAAAACTCAAAGGTACTAAGAGCACAAAACTATTCTTGAACAAATTGTATTATTTAGTAGCAATGTTGCAATGTTTTGCAAATCACTATTAAATACAACTTAAACCAAATCCAAAACGTAAAGGCGATCTTGCATATTCTAATCAACTGCATCTTTATTTACTGATGTGTTTTAGCAATGCTGTAATAGTGTGATTTAAGGTAGTGGAATATATGCAAAATAGAAGAGACTGGAATAGACCTTTTCTCTGAAAACTTCAAAAACTCTGACTTACTTCTAAGTGATATTTAAAAAAATGAATTGCAATTTTTCAGTTTTTAATTGCTGTAACTATAATGATATAAACAATGATCCGAAGCAAGTTTTTTTCAATTTTATGCTATCCTAGATTTGTTTGAAAGCTATTTTATTTCATTATGTAAATACAATTGTATTGATTCAATTATCAATAATCAAAACCCATGTTACCTTGTAGTAGTATTATTATTTAGCCATCTCATTTTTAGCTAGAAAAATGCTGTCATGGGTGTTGCATCATACAATGTTCTGTTCCAGGTCTTAGGATGAAAATTTTAGCAGAGACTTTGGAATTGGTTTGTTTGCAAATATCTGCAACATCTGTGAAGTTAATTAAATGCTTTGCACCTTTACAGGAAGTACACCAGAAATTACTCTTCTCTCTTCTGATGTAAGGATACAGGCTATATATTTAACAAGTAAATCCGGCAGTCAGCCTTTTATGGTTCAGCTACACAACAGAGGAAATCATTCCTCTGCAGCAGTTTACCTGCCTTCAAGCAGTTTTATATCATGCCAGTGCTCACTATCTCAAATAGACTATGACAGGTTTACACCACACACTAGAAAACACACAGAAAAAAAAAAATAAACAGATTCTGGGACCTTTCAGCACATTGGCATGTGAACCAAACCACATCAGTATATTTAACAAAAAACAGATGCCCAGCATTAAAGTTTCACGTGTCATGTTTTAAGCATTTCCTACACGGCGTGTGGCACAATAACCATCCAGAGAAATGTCTCGGTGCTTCCCTACATGTACAGCACATGGTCATATCAGTGTTTCTACTGCTCCATCCGTATCTTCTGGACAGATCGTGCAGATGGAGCAGGACTATTCTGTACTGACGTTTCAGTATCTTACCTTTCCAGTGCACTTGGAGCAATTTATTCCCCCCTCACTGGAAAATTGCACAAGGAAATAATGATCCAGACGTAGCAAGGACAAAGTCAAGTCAGCAACATTTTTCTTCATTGACCATTGCAATGGCCCATCAGGAGGAATATCCTTCGGTTATTTAACTCTAGACCTAGAGAAGTTCATCTGACCACAGCTTTTGCCCATATTCTGAGCCAACATTGCTTTTATATTTCTCAGTGCAGTCGTCTTCACCTCTGTGCCCCAAGGGTAACTGCTGAAGCTGCACTGTGTGCAAAGACTGTGTCACCACTGATGCTTTGACTGCAGTCACAATTTATGCTCATAGAAAAATCTTGTTCTGAACTAGCCAGGAGAGGCGATCCAAGATTGCCACCTCCAGGCACGAGGGCCATTTCCAGAGCAAATGTACTTCAGTTTCCCTTTTTCTCTAATGGATCAACTGCTGCCGGTCCCTGATTACAGTAAGACCTGCTCATGGTGCAAGGTGCAATGCACTTACAATCCTTGCCACCTCCACCACCCCTAAGGAAGAGCAATCCACATGCTGTGGCATTCAGTGTGATCTCCTCTTTTCAGCATGTCAGCTTGTGTGACAGAGAACATCAGCAGCAGAGCAGGTCCACCCACAGGAAGCTCAGGCAGAATCAGCACATACACTCCTCCCTCAGCTCTAAAATGGGGAGATGAATACTACTGATGTGCCATCCTCAAGAGACAGTGAAGTGTTAATCAAACTTTAGTACTGTTACACAATAAGCCAGCTTCACATCGCAGATGAGCAAATTATGAATTTGTTAAAGGCACAGGAAGATCACCAATAGCAGGTAGATGTGCAACCTGACAGAGACCATCTCTGCAGGATTTACTGAAACACATGGACAACCCACTGGTCGTGTTGTCGTATGCCTTCTGCAATAGTTATGTTCAGATTAAAATAATAATGATAAAATAATAATAGTCCTTAACTTTGGAAAAGAACAAATTCAGATGCTAACTTTATAGCTTAAGTTCACTCTCAGTATTACCAAAAACATTACTACCACTTTTTCTATTTATCTTACTTGAAAAATGACTCACAAAAACTTACAACAATCCCTTCCTTTATTTTTTGTCTTTGTTTCTTTCTTTTTAACCACATCGCAGCTTTACCGTACAATAGCCTTTCATAAATAATCATGAGTTATATGAATCCTCTTCATGAAGTAGGAGGGGCTGGCTGACCATACAACAAACAGTTGGGTCATTATGAACACTCACTTTGAATCCCTACAACCCCTACACAACAACTTTCCTCCCAGATAAAGAACTGCATATTAAAAGCCTCACCTGTTCTTAGGGTCAGCAAATGGAGATGAGACATCTGCATCTGGATCCAAAATGTGGTCAAGTTCTTTCTGGTTTTTCTCATACATCCTTTTTCTCTCTGTCAGCCCCTTGTTGTTATCAACCTGCGGGAAATCATAGTACCCCTTCCTCTTGGCTTTTAAGCGTAGCTTGTTGCGGTAATGTTCTATATCGGACTTCTGCTTCAAAGCCTTGTTCACCTAAAAAGCAAAAAGATGTTTAAAGGATGGTTCTGGGCTGGCTACTTCCAAACAACATTGTCAGAGCGTATTTGATGCGCTGCATTTTTCATTCTACAGAGCGCATTTTGTACCACGCCGTGCCATCTGTAAGCAGCGAGGAACTGCAAGTGAACAGAGTCACTGCATTTTTATGGCTTGGCAGATGGTTAAATAATTTTAGCCTTAAAACTATGTACCATTACAACAGTGACTCAGATACACCCACTGAAGAAAAACACTGATGATGTTAGCCACTTGTCGTGACCCAGCACTGTCAGCTTGGTTTGGGGCACCACAAGGCGAACTCACCACTGAGAACCCTTCTAAGGGTCACGTAAGTACAAAGACATTGCCCTAACTCCAAAAAACCTTAAATAAGTTATCACTGATGGCTCGGGAATAATTCTAGTGAAATACCATGATATGTTCCTTTTGTTTACATGCTTCCTTACAATTCTGTTACAGCCTCTGTCAGAGACAGGATCCTTAAATGGGTGTTTAGTCTGACTGGGTACAGATCAGGTCCCACGGATGCTCCTAAGTATTAAGAAAATTTCTTTCCTGCTTCAATTTGTCAGTTACATGGAAGTGAGCAATTTATCTGGGCTTAAGACTTCCAGAGTCAAATTCTATGGTTTTCTCACAAATTTCAAGAAATCTATGTGCAAGAGAGCACACGGCACCAGAAGTGCCATCCTGCTGACTTACAAGAAGTAGATGTCGAGATCTAAAGAAGTCAAACAAGTTTGGAAACTATATGGCATGTTGGGGCTTAAAATACAAGTATGAAATGGAGCACGACAAACTTCTCCAATCCAGGCTCACATGGGAAGCCTGATGACACCGTCTTTTACTCTTTTTCTGGCAGCAGCCTCCCTATTAAACAACACTAGGGAGATTCTGGCTGATCTTAATGACTGCTGCAGTGCGAGTTTACACACATAACACCTCTCTGGCTTGTGCCCGTTGTGTTTAAAAGCCTCAGTCTTTCATAAGTAGACTATCCCTGATTAAATCTACACAAAAACATGAATAATCATGTAAGGGTTGAAAGCAAAGCACAGTTTTCAGCCAGCACCTGGATCAGACACTGGTGCCATCCCACTTTGCTGCCCAACAACTGCAGCCCCTGTGCACAGGCTGGAGTGCTGACTGAGCAAAGCCACCGTCCTCGTGCATCCCTTCCTGCTCTGGATGAGATGTACTACTCTCTATAAAAAGATCAGCTTGGCACCCCAGTGATCTATACAAATTCCCAAACTCAGCCACAGAGTTCATACAGACAAAGATCTTATTCTGATCTCTACCTTCATTACTTACTTTGTTAAACCAAACACTACAGAAGAGAAGGATATTGGGAAGGTAAGGGTAGAGAAAACTGCCTCTCCTGAGGTCACATACGTTCATAGATGTGTTGTGAAAGAGCAGATCTCAAATTCTCAGACCTCTGAGCCCACAATGTTAATGAAACTTTACACAGTGTCAGGGTGAAAAGCTTCCACCAGCCCGCCACTCTAACAGACCTCAGATTGTTCCACCTTGGGAGGCAGCCAGAGAAGCTGCCGCAGACACTACCAGACAGTCCTTACCTCTCCATTAATGATGGCAGACTCCTGGCTCCTATCTGACGCAGCATGAACAGCAGGTAGTGCCACAGGTTTGATAGCTATCAGCTGTACTGACCCAGAGGAGGTGTCAAAGGGGTCAATGGCAGATTTGGCAATGTTATCAAAGAGAATGCCGCCTTCCTCTTCATCACTTATGGCCACTAAAACACATCAAAATTATTCAGCATAAAGACACATTTTTACAGCATGTTCAAGGTGAAATTCAGCAAGCACATGCTTTTGATTAATGATATGCTCAGTACATTCAAGGAGCAGACCTTGGAGACCTTTACACTAGAAAAAAAAAATCCCCTTATACTACCAATAACAATATATTCAAAGGACTACCTGGTACTCTGCCCAAAAAAGGCTGATTGCCCCTCTGCACTAATAAGATGGGGAAAAGGAGATAAAGAATGTCAGAAAATTGTATGAAAATGACAATGAAAGTTTAAGTCACCTTTTCCTACGTGTCACATGGAAAAGACGTTATATGCACACGTGAGCTTCCACATGCCAAGGCACTATTAGTTACACCTGATCTAACCCACATACAGTTTTTTTGTGTCTTATACTGCAAGAGCATAGGCATTCTCAACATTTTAAAATAAACCTACTGGTCTTAGCAAGAGTTAATGCTAAAAACACTGTTAAAACAAAAGCATTTTGTTAATGTGTGTTAAAACATGCTTAAGAAACTGATGCTGTCCAAGTTTGTTAATTAATTTTGCTTTGTAAATCAGTACCTCAGGTAACTGTAAAGTAAAATCATTAAAACTTCTTAAGACATAGAAAGCTTCTGAAAATGTTTAAAATCAAATATTTTAATGGTGAAGCATCTTTAGTTTAAATTTCTATGTAAATTGGTAACTTTCACATACCATTGGGCCCTTTCTCCTTCAAATTTTGTTTGTAAACCTGCATCACCTTGTTAGCTGTTGAAACTAAAACGTTTAATCCTCTTTTGGGAATAAAAGAATGACTCTAAAGCATGAGCAGAAATTCTACAAAGAGATCTTTGCAAACATTTTTGAATAATTATGCTACTAGAGGGAAGAATGTTTGCTCCATCTTCTAACTGACAGGAGCAGAGATCCTCTGGTAAGGAACAAAGTGGTCTGCTCTATATTTCCTCTGAAAATACACTCTGGTTTAATATTTAATCACTGCACAAATTACAATGGACTTGTATAAACTCAGCAGCTTAGATAGCCAATGATTTTGGTAAGAAAATATTTGACAGTTGTAACATAAAATATGAACCTACAGACTAAACTCATTATGTTTCTGTCTGTACTCAGCATGGACTGGAGTTGACACTACTTGAGCTTGCAAGAAATACACGAGTTAAATCACTCTGTCTTTAAATATTGTCCCTCTGGCTCCACAGAACTGTCCAAACACGACAGAGTCTTTAGTGGGTCTGAAATCTTCTCAGCCCTCTTTGGTTTGTTCAAACACTCTGAATTTGTATGCTCACCCAAGCGAGCGGATCTCCTCCTGTGATCCCTGAAATTCACTGCTGGATTCCCACTGACACCACGCTCCCAGGGCACCACGCCATCAAAAACAGATGAGGGAAGAGATATTCGCTTGGCATGGATCACGCTTGAACAAGAAGGTCTTGTCTGTAATTCATCACTGAAGCTTCCACCTTACCCAAAAAAGGTACCTCAGTTGTGACAAGACTATCTCCAAGAGAGAAAAAGTTTGTCTGAATCACATTTTTCATTGACAAAGATGGTTTCTCATCATGATAACAGCTGAGGTCAGCCTGGATAGTATCTCATTGGCAGTTCAACTACCAATAAGTTGTGGAATCCCTTCTTCTTGGCTGCCTGTCTCACGATTTGCCTGAGCCAGGCATGCCCAAAAAACCCTGGCTAAGCATCAACTTATAAAATGCAATTCTTTCCAAACATCCTGTGTTTGGATGCCTCACGTAGAAAGCACCAAGAAGTGCAGCTGTGTTTGCAGCCCAGTGTTTAAGAAGGGCTGTGCTTACCGAGACCTCAGCGGTGCTCTCCAGGCACCCACAGGGCATGAGTCGCTACAGATGGATGGGTTGTCTCCTCAGACCTCATTTCAGGATCAGAAGACAAGTGTTTTGCCTAATTAAACAGAATTCCTCTGGTTCAAAGACTCATTAGAGAAAAGAAAAATTAAGGGTAAAGAGAATCAGGAATCACAGATGACAGCTGCTTCTGATGTGGTACACTAACCCCAAAGAGCCCCCTCACTATCAGCCCTCTCCTTGGTGAGCACACCTTCTGCATCTACTGCAGTGCTACTGCAGGGAAATAACTGCCAAATGGGTCTAGAAATTGGAAGTCTATTCCACGTTAACTTAGCATTTGTTCATTAAATGACATTTAGAATATAAAAGTAGTTTTTCAATTGCCCTTCTTTTCACCAATGAGTGATAAAAAGCGTCTGTGATCTGCAGTTCCTGGCACGCCGCTATCGTTCATGTTGGCAGTGAACCACAAGCAGATACTGCGGGAATTTTAACATTTGCTCCTATCCATCTCTTTCTGGGAGAATTTACAGCAGGTATTTACAACATAATTGAACCACAGCAACCTCTAAACTTTAGAAAAACAAACCAAAGGGAGCACAGAGAAAAGTGAGAGTCCTGAAATGTTTGCTTCTGGTGTGCATCCCTGCCCCAGACCTGTACACCCATCTGAACACAGCTGGGTGAGCAACGGACAGGCAGGAGAAACTGCAGAAAACTGCCCAGATACTCTTTATAAAGTCACTCACAATAAGCACACTTGCTTCTTACAGTTAGTGACACTCAAGGTGATGCTTCTAATGTCTGTTTTTTAAGCAGACTCATACTGACATTCCTACAGATTCACTGTTCTACTCTTGCTTGCACTGTCTGCATGCACACAGAGCAAAACTTAGAACAGCAGCAGAAAAGAGAAAAAAAAACAAACCACCTTAATCACCTTCTTAACAGTAGTTTTCCTTCTCTGAAACACCTTGGGTAGATATCTCATGCCACGTGATCCACTGAAATCAAATTACTCCTTCTAATCTCCTCCTGTGACTGA
Source organism: Apaloderma vittatum (assembly GCF_000703405.1). Taxonomy (NCBI): domain Eukaryota; kingdom Metazoa; phylum Chordata; class Aves; order Trogoniformes; family Trogonidae; genus Apaloderma; species Apaloderma vittatum. Next base: position 38,524 of record NW_009725302.1, read on the forward strand.
GGCATATGAAGACATACCCGAAGCAACCATCTATTCAGGTGGCGTGCCAGTGGCAGTGAAGATCAGCGTGGCACTGGGGTTTTGAAGAGCAGGACAATGGCTGAAGCTTTATCTCCACATCACTGCAGCTATCAGCTCACAAGATTTGCTAAATTCGCGCTCCTGCAGGGCCGCAGCTCTGCACGGAGCCCGGCCGGCGATGCCAGCAGGTGGTGCCAGGGGACCGGGCTGGGGACTGCGGCTCCCAGCCCGTAAGGAACCCAGCAGCCCGGCGAAAGACCGGTTTTATCTAGTTACTAATCTGTATTTTTTAAAAAAATATTATATAAGTTATGCGTTGTCAGCCTAAGATTTCGATACGAAGGCTACAATATTTCTTCTCCCTCTCTCTTTCCTTCCAAATTAAAATACATTGGAAGAGAGAAAGGGAGGACTGAAATACTTGCCTGTAAACAAAGAATAAGAAAACCATGAAGCCAAAACCTATGAAACACTTGCAAGCAGGCAGACGTGCTCTGTCTTCTCTTCAGTGGAGTTAAAATTTTTCAAAAATTTTGTATAAAGCAAAAGCAAACGTTCTAACCATACCTGTAGTGGTTACCTATATTTTGACACAGACCAAACTATACTACAGATCTAAAAGGAAAGAGCCCGCATATCAGTACTTCAAACAGAAATCTTGATGTAAATTAATAATGGGGAAATAATTTTCATTTTACTGAAAATTTCTCTATATAGAAAAAAACAGAAATTTTCTACATCATTTAAATCATTTCATTTGTCATCTGACTGTCCAGAAAGGTAGAAACCTACAACAGAAGCCACTTCTTCAAGAAAGTAGTGGTCTATGAGTTTTAAAAGCTTTGCAGAAATTGTTTTCAGTTTGCACAATAAAACCACACATTTGTCTTCTGCAGTGCCGACATATTAGTCCAGACTGCCCTGACATCCAATGGCATGAACATCTACACACTCTTCACACTGTTGCTTGAATGAAAACTGCTGTCAGACTCAATTAGTGGCAGAGTAAAGCTCATCTGGAGAGGAAGGCAGAGGTGAATTAAGTAATACTTCATTGTGCAACCACCTGCCGATCCCAGTTCCTTCGGAGGCCCATCGCACACGTCATCTTAGCAACATAGGGTAAGGTATTTTCTTGCCATGAGAAAAGCAATCAAAAAGACTGGCTCAAAAAAAAATATTTAAAAAAAAAAAGAGATAAGCTGGGTTAGCCATGCTGATATAAAAAAAGCCAAAGTATTTTTGACTTACTCTATGCAAATTCTACCCCACCTGTGAATACAGCACCCGGATGGCCCCACTCACAGGGTGTGGGCAGCTCAGAGGTGCTGGTTTTCTCCCACTCCCTCTCCAGGGAA
>NW_009725302.1:39933-60472 GCF_000703405.1 Apaloderma vittatum
GGAGCACTAGCACCTTCTGCTTTTGTAGGAGTGTGAAGAGGCTCAGAAACTCGGCTCAGAGGTTCACAGAGTAGGTTACAACACTTGGCTGCTTCTTGCAAACCAAAACCAAATGGAGAAAGCAGTGGGAAATAGTATTGGCTGTGTCTGAAGAACTGTCACCAGCAGAATACTAGCAGGGTCACAGTGCACCCTATATCTAAGGTAAATACATACTTAAAAAAACCAAACAGTTGAAGAAACAGAAGCAGTATGGGGAAATATTAGGCTATGCCACACAAGCTGAAATCTTTGGAGAAAGAAAAACAAAAGAATCAGCCTGGGAGGCTCCAGGCGAATAGTAACTGGTGCTAGTATGAGGCATTTCAGCTGAACAAGTGGGGGTTTTTGTTTGGTTGGTTTTTTAAATCTCCTATGGTTAAGTGTCAGGAATCACCCCAGAAGAGCCTAGGAGTTTATCTATTCCTCACCTCCTCACAGTAAAGATCCCCACTAACATTCTTTCTGGGGCAAATGAAGCCAATGCTTCAGGATGAGGGAATGAATGTTGAAAAAAGGAGCCTTGTCTCTCTACATCAAAAATTCTTCCTAACGCTCTGATTTATCAGCCTTTCAGAGACACAGGCATCATGAAGGGCAATCATCTCACTTCAAATCTGCACATATGCTCCAATGCAGTTGTCTGGGCTCCTTCCTTACTGGAAAGAGAAAGGCAAGTACCTCCTGAGCAGAGAGATCTGCCCCAATTAGCCACGACCCTATGAAGTCACTAGAGATAGCCTACCTGGTTAGGTTAGATCAGGAAGACAGTTTTTAAGGGTCAAAATTTGGCAAGATGAAGCTCTTTCCACTCTGACTTGTATTTTACCCCACCAAGCACAGAAGAGGCAGATGAAGGGTGCTGGATGTTTGCTGGGATACACCAGATCCTCCAGCTGACTCTGTGTCAAGGCAGACTGCTACATCGCTGCTGCTGGATTCAATTCTCGTTGCCATATTTTGCTTTAGTTTGAGTCACTATAGACAACTGCTCAGAAATTCAGAAAATCTGAGCTGCCACATTGGACACTGTGAAAACCAGTGGCCCACGCTTGTGTAGAAAAAAAAAAAGGAGGCAGTGTATCATAGCTTGGCTGAGTTACATCCAAAAATCCCTTTGATTTTAGCTAAGCCAATAATACAGCCAAGTTTTCCGCCCTGGTAATTCGTTCCTGCAGACACCTGATTTTCAGATATCCCTCCAAAGAACAGAAGAGAATTAAAAATTTATACGACAGTTTCTGTCTGGACAGAGAAAATTATAGTCTTAGAGACTGATATTTTAAAAAAGGAGTGGGCCATCACTGAACACCTCCTGAAAAGATCTACCTATTTTTAAAGACAATGTTCAAATGCTTGGAAGATGAGAAGTGTTCCAGCTGGGATTCTGAGGAGAAATAAAGGAAGGCTTCTTACACAAGGAATTTTGACTTGCTGGGAACGCTGCTTGTACATCTCCACTTGTGATGTGTGTCCTTCCATGATGACAAGGCTCAAGTACAAAATTGGGCTCAACTATACAAGTTCTCATCCCAAAAGATGTGCAGTCATATTTATCTGCTAGCAAACCAAAGCTTTTGTTTTTCTCAAAACAAACAGGCAATCATGCCCTCCTGACGATGCTAACGGAAAAGTTGCAAGATTAAACACTTAAAAGTCGGAAAAACAACCTATGTAATTTTTACAGGCTTTGTTCTGTGAGGAGCTGGTGAAAGGAAAGGTTTTACTGTAGACTGCTGTAATTCTTTAAGTACATGTGGGTTCAGCCATTTGCTTCCCTGAATGATGTCTGGCCTGATAAAATGATAGGGAAAAGTGCTAATATCCTGTTGTTCTCTTCCACATTCTCTTACAAATCCCTCTCGGAAATTGCCAGTACCTCTGGTGGCTGATTCATCCATCTCACAGCCCAATAACACATGCAGTTTGACACTTGAAAAAAGAGAGTCAAAACTTTTTTTTTTTCCCAAAGTGCCCAAACTAAATGAAAGCACAATTCATCAGCTTTTAGAAAGGAAGCTTCCTATTAAAATACTACTAAGTATTTTCCAAGAAAAAAAAAAGGGGAAGAAAAAAGCAATTATCTTGAAGTTTATCACTATTGTAATCCAAACAGATATTTTATTTGTGTTTTCTGTAGAAGTTAGGCTCAGCTGGAGTTCTCCTGATCCTTCCAAACATCAAGTCCTCACGCCAAACCTGTCAGTCTATGCTGGTTTCACATTGTTCGCTCTCAGTCCTGACACACTCCATTTGCAGTCATTTTTGATACAAGCCATATAGAGTTTATGTACTGAGGTAACATCCAGTGCTGTCATTTTTCCATGTAACTAAATGTCAGCAAGAAATAGAATCTAAAATTGGTCTGTAACTATGGCAACTAATGAGCCATTCTAACTTGGAGTCCCCAAATCAAACACGTGACCATCAAGGGATTCATTCCAGTTTTAAGATGCTGCTTTTCAGAGAAGAAAATACGCTGCTGCTGCTGCTGCCGTGTGCATTAGAGGCACCAGGCCAGAGACCTGGAGCAGGCTCAGACAAAGAATCAGGAGAAAAGTAGCTTCTTTCTTAAACTGTAAGGAAAAACAGCGAACATTACCTTTTGATACTAATCATGCTGGATAAAGAGAAAACCCAGCAAAAATAACAAAATATCAGAGATGACAAAAGTGTTTGCAATCATAGAACTGGGGAACCAAGCATCAGCTTGATTTTTGCCTTTTAATTTCCACTGTAACAGGAATTTGGGATCACACAACTCAAAGTCAAACACATCTGCACATGCGTGTAATAATAAATGTGGGGCTAGCTCCATAATTCTGGTAAAAGGGAGGCCGTTTCATCTCCCATGATCATATCTCCCTTCTCAGAAGCTGTTCTGAAAGGGTTGTATCAGGGAACACACGTAAAAAAATCCTTAAAGACAGATAAAAATGTCTCCATCTCTTCACCAGGGAAGAACATATTTATTGCCCTTCATATCTGTGCCTGGAAACTACCAGGTGACTCGTGGTAGAGCCATGGCAGTTGAGTGATGGAAGTCCCTCTAGGAGTAGCTGTGGTTCTTCAAAGCCAGAACAGTCAGATGGAGCCAGCCCAGTTCATATTTTGTATATATGCTCTACTATTACTTTTTCAAATGGGCAAATAGTGCTCTTCCTTTGTGCCACAGGGGCTTATGATCTTTGTGCCAGCATGCAGCAGGAGGAAATGACCAGAACACGTAGTATGAACGGAGCATACACTAAACATGTTTTCTCTGTGTCACTAGAACTAGAAACCATTTAGCTGTTTCAAACAAGGGGCCTCGTGACCTTGTTAAGTAACCTCGTTAGTCAGGCTTTTTTTCCCAGAAGATGGAAGGTAAAATAAACGTGTAAAAAGCAGTTTCTACTTTTCCAGCATAATTTGAGAAGTGCACAGCTACTGTTATCAAATAAAGTTGAAGCTAAAACTATAATGAAATTAACACTTAAAATTAAGGTTCAGTATTCACTTGCACTACATTGAAAGGTTTCTTTAACTAGCATGTTCTAGACACGTGCTACAGCCCACATCAGAAGAAAAAATGTGAGTCAATTCTTTAAATAGAGAAACTGGAAGTTCTTATCAATTTTCTCTGAAGATTTAAAACCTAACAAAATAAAAAAAATACCTTCACTAAATTATTTTGCCTACACATGTAAATATCACCTGACACTATTTTTGAATATTGGCTTTCCTAGGAAGTGAGAAAAGAAAAACAAAAAACAAAACCCCAAACATAAATTGCAGCTTTTAATTCTAGAAAACATAAATGATGTTGCTGTCTCAAAATGAGCTACATTTGGAACAGTGAAAAAATAATCATGATTCTTGAAACTTAGAACCATGAAATACTGTTACAGTGTCGGGGGGGGGGGGGGGGGGAAGACCTCTTCCAACACCAGCCAGAATACTTATTATTACAGGTCTGGAGTAATCAGTAAAGTGACAGATCTGCCAGAAGAAAGCAGTACAGATGAGAAACACATAACAAAAGAAAATCAACAACTTCATTTTTGTGTGTAATGTGCAAATATGTATAAATCTCAGTGAAGTTGATTTAAAATCAGAGTATTACAGTTACACCAATTACAGCGTCCTCACAAGCTGCAATGCTCTGGTACGTGAATGGAAAGACACTTAAATGGAAGGACACTTAAACGCAGCACGATTTAGCTGTACAGAACAGAGGCCATCTCTGGTGCTCTGTACCTGTCTCTATATCACACTGTACTCCCTCTAAAACAGGAAAGCCTTTGCGTGCTTTAATGCTTTCCTGTTAGGCATAATGACTATCAAGAGATGATACGGGATAATGTGATAGCTGAGTTGCCATCCCAATGCTCCACTAGGGTTACTCAGGTGATTTACTGGAGAAATGAGAACTGTAAGATTTTCTCTTTATCAAAGTCTTTCCATCCACACTCACATTTTTAACAAAGACGAATTAGTTACGGACTTGTGTTTATGACAGAATCTGATGAGACCATATCCAGTTTAATTCCCTCCCTTTAGAAGAAAGCGATCAATTGGTTCAGCCACATCGTTTTTGATTCATATCGAAAACACCACTATGGAAGCAAAGCTACAGCTCAGCAGAGAGACAGACTAGAGAAAAGCAAGGAAGAAAGGTGATAGCATTCTAGTCCCATCAGACGTTCTTGATACGTCTCAAATCACAAGGTCACCATCGATCAAGGGCTTGTAAAAAGCATCCAGTGTAACATCCTAGGTGCTTCAGGCAAAGCTGCCAGTAAGCATTATAACAAAAACGTATGATGAGGACGATAAGAGATGGAAAGTTAAAGCTTTAGATGTCTCACACTTTCTCAATTTAATTTTAACCTTATTAATTCACCTTCATTAGATCTGGGCCAGCTAAGCAACAGCAGTAATGGAGACTAATATGTTAGGACTCTACACAGGGAAAATGCTGTGAACCCTGTCCACCTACTAAGCAGCATCATGTCTTCATTAGTTAACCAGTATTTTAAAATTAAAAGAACATATTTTTAAAAAGAGAAAAGAAAGAAAACTTGCAAAGGCCCCCACAAAGAGTAAACACCATATTGTTCTGTGTGAGGCTGAGAAACAGTTAGAGCAGTAAAGGGGAAAACAAACAAACAAAAAAATAAACACAGAAATGTACACACAAAAAAAACCCGAGCAGCTGCAGACAGAAACTGCCACAGTACTGCTGAAGGGTTGGGGAGATGGTTTCAACACAGCTGGTGCCCGTGTGGATACGGCGACAGGGGTGCCTGCGAGCAGCTTTCACCAGAAACATCTCTCACCGTTTCTTTTCCTTCCTTCGTCTTTTGCCGCTTTTTGCGGTGCCATTACTTTCTGGAGGGAGCTCCGGCTGGAGCTGGGCTTTCCCGACCCATTGCTGATGATGGAGCCGTTCTGACTTGGGGACCTGCTGCAAGTAACCATAGCAACAAGGGAGGCTGTGAGTTCTTCCTTATAAACCTCATTTCAAGGTTATTTCATTCACACCATTTGCATCACTGAGTTTTCAAGCCTGATTTTGTGCCAAAAGGAGACAGAACATAAACTGCGCACAGAAAACACAGCGAAGGCAGGAACAGAGCGAGGGCAGAAGAACATGGCTTCTCAATTAGCTCAGGGCTGATAGGCATCTTGGTGGCACTGAAAGCAAACCCTTCTCATGCACAACCCCCACAACGACAGAAGGAGCACTGCAGAGGACAAAAAATCCTGTTATCAATTCAGTGCCATTTAAACAGCTAAAATAAAGCAGCCCTTTGTTTCTTTTTGTGTGTGTGTGTGTATATATATATATATGGCTAAACTAACTCCTTTATTATTTAGCCTGCATTTACATTCAACTGTTTCAACAGCCACAATGCAAAATTCATTCACTTTATGTGTACGCACGTAAAATGTGATAGGAAAACTCTTTTCTCCACCCATCGTGGTTTAGTCAGCACCATGATTTGCCGAAACAGCTGATAAAATGCTTGTTTTGCCCAGCCACTACAGACCCTTGCCCTGAAACCAGACCCTACAGAGGGTGAGGAGAGGAGGCAGAGCAGATCTGCTGCCAGCATCCAGCCCCAGCAAGGAGAGAGAACAGAGCTGAGCAGCATAACTCTGGGCTGCTCTGGGAGCAAGCTCTCAGCAGTAGTTCTCATCTCTTTGAAGCGGAGAAGTAACTCCAATCCCTAATTAACAAGTTGGGAAAAACATGTCCAAAGTAGAAAATATTAAATTTGGTGCAACTCCACACCCAAACACCATGTCAATTTGTTTCTGTGGGTAAAACTTGCCACGATAGGAATGAAAACTGTCCGCAAGAGCTGTTACTCATGCACCCATCTGTGATCCATCACTGAATCGTCATGGCCAAAGACAGGATAATGTAAAGTGGTTGCATTAGAGGGGAAAAAAATGGACCTAGTCACAAGGACTTCCACTTACAGAGAAAAAGTCAAATCAAGTTCTATGGCTGTCACAACAGCTTTATATAAAGCAAAACAACTGTAAAAACCAACCTGCAAATTACTGCCAATACTATACCGCCAGTTTGAAGCATTCATTTACCTCCAGCTCTGACTGCCCTGTCTGGTATGAGGAGAGAGCATTTAATGCAGTCAGAACAGGAAAAGTAATTCTTAGGGGCTCTCTTCTGAAGACAGCCTATGGAAATAGAGAGAATTTGAGACAGGCTCTTTGCAGCTACAGGGGCTTTAGAACTCAGTATGCAGCGCAGCCCAGCTCAGACCAGCCTGAGGATTTTCTAGTGAAATTCTATTGGGAATAAATATTCTTGAAAAGCAGCATTTCTCCTCTATAAACCTGTCTGTCACTGCTAATGAAATAATCCCATCCCAGTGTAAAAAGAAAACCAACCAAAAAAAAACCCCAAACAACCAAAACTTCATCCAGGGACAGAGCAACACCTGAAGAATACCTGCTCCACTTGGGAACAAGGAAAAGAAGCGAGTGTGGATAGCTTGCACAATGATTTCTGCTGCCACTAATCTAAATATTCCTTTTTTTAAGCAGCCACCACATTAACTGTGAAGTTCCCTTCACTGGTTATATCAGAGAAGATATTCTGATCAGTTACTAGGCACTTCATGGCAGTCCAATTTAAATTGACCTTTCCAGGCTGTAAAGTAGCCTGGATGAAAGAGCAAATACATAAAGGTCACAAAATATTTCTTCATCTTCAGAAACCATTAAAGTCCTTCATCTTCAAAAATCATTAAATTCCACAGCTTCTGGGAATGAAGAAGGACTACAATTTTGTATATTCTCACTTAATCAATCACCCTGAAGGAGGCAAAACTAACTCTTAGTTATTTGCTTAGAAAGGCACCAAGGTTCAATATATATTATAATGAAAATAACTTTCCTATAAATTTCTGTGAATTTTCACTTATCAATGTTTGCTTAAATTTGAGCAGATTAAGTAGAGGGGGATTTCTGTACTCATTCAAACGACTAAGTGAAGTGCTTAATCACATTTGTTAGAGGATTAATTAATAGGTATGGTTTACTTTTTTTAATGTGTATTTACACATGGCTTTGGAGAAGCTTCAAAACATTTTACAGAACAGTTCCTGCATCGATTTAACCTGTGGTGGTCCAGTAGCAGCAACCATAGCTGGTGTCGTGGTCATCTCCCATTTGTCATTTCATCAGAGGACAGAAGACTTCAAAATGGCCAAATGCTGTGTGGTTCACACAGACTGCACAACCTGACTCTCATGCTTGGAGTGATTTATGGTGTGAATAACACATCTATGACATTAAAGGGCAGAAAAACAATTTACACACAAACCCAGCGCAGCAATCTCAGGGACCAGAGGAGCTGCTTTCCTTGCCTGACATGACCAAGACCAGAAATAACAACCTTCAGCTATTCTGGTGATGACCAAGGTAAAAATTCCAAACAGGAAAGGTAGTGAAGAACAGATTGCTTGAGGAGGCTGTCATCATCCCACCAGTGGAAGACTTTAAAAAGAGGCAGATAAAAGTTGACTTTGGGAGGTATTTGACCCTGTAGTGGGGAAGAGGAAGAGCCAGAGAGCTTCCAGGGAACCTTCTAATCTGTGATCCTACAACCAGGTAGTCTTACTATGAAGAAACAGGAAATCTGGGACAATTTACCTTAGACACCATCTAGTCTGTTCTTACACTCTTAAAAGTTTTGTCTTGCTGTAGATGCTTTGGATCTAGAGGTCTTCCATAATTTAATGGATATTTAGGGTTTGCCCTGCTGCTGAAGAAGGCATTGGGTCCACTTCTGCAGTGGCAGAGTCTGTCAGTAGAGCTACAGCAATTTACAGTTGCTGAGGTCCTGTCTTATGGTTCATGTGAGAAATGATCCGTATGCATGCTCCAGATCCCCTGTTTCATCCGGGTTTATCTCTCGTACAGCACCAGCATGCATATGAGTGTCACTGCCCATTTATCTCCTCTGTGCAGGTACAATTTGTGAAGAGTTCACTTTCTTTCATCCTGTATTTTGCAGACATCTCACCCATCCAGCTCAGACCAGCATTATGCCAAGAATATATCAGGAAGGAACCATCTGCCACATACACAGCCTGGGTGCCAAACCTTACAGGTTTTTCCTAAGCAACCAGCAGCACATACCCTTATTCCACCCCTCTGCAGACACATGCCAGTCCGTACCTTTTCCTTGTTTCATTGGATTTGGCAGTTTTGATGGTGCTCCCATCCTGAGTGATTTCTCTCTCCTGGGAGGCAGGAGCATCTCTCACTGGAAGTGGAAGTACGACGGTCTCCTGAGTTACAGGTAAAACCTCATCTTCAGCTCCCTGCTGACCTAAATGTTGCTTGGCATAGTCAAAGCCTTGCACTGGCTGCAAAAAGAAAAAAAAAAAGCAGGGGGAGAAAAAAATTTTCCAGCATCCATTACAAGTTAATATAAAGTTTTCACTTTGGTATAAAATCTTCCTCTATCCCTTAACTTCTTTAATTACCTAAACAACAGGTAAAAAAAAAAAATGTAGATTGCCAGAGAAATGCCCAATAACAATTTTCTGATGAGATTTTGATTTCACATTTTAATCATGATTAGTTAATACCAAAAAAGGAAAAACCCAGGAAAAATAAATCATTCAAATTCCAGAGCACCTCTGGAAAAAGTATGTAACAAAAATGTTCTTGTTAAACTAAATTGAATTAATTTACCAAAAACTGGAAGGATGCTGTTCCTCAAGTGCCAAGACTACTGAAAGAATGCTAAAAGCAAACCACAAAACACTTCAAAGGTGAACCATGGAAATTTTAGCCCTCAAACGTAATTTGGGTAACACATCAGAATTAGACAGTTAATAATCAAACAGTCTCTCTCAGGTTCCTGTCATGTTGTCATTGAATATTTTAGTTCAGGAAAAAAGTCAGCTGGATTAAAAAAAAATAAAACACAAACTGCAGATGGCACAGAAAAAGGATGACCTCTGAAAAAAACATTTTCCTTTGTTCTGTCTCTTACAGAATCTGAGCTATAGCTCTAAATAAAGATAAATTTCATAAGTGATGTCAGCCTGAAAATAATAGGGCTGACTTCTGGTTTTTTAAAACCAAATCAAAACACAATTATTTTTTTTTTCATAGTGATCTGCACCACATTCCCGATCTCCTGTTTGAACCAAGGCTGATGATTTCTAATTTGCTTCTCTACTTTAGTTTTCCTCTGCTAAGTAGCTCCAGTGCATTAAGGAGACGCTGACGGGGCTAAGGCTGATCTGGGAGAGCAGATGTCTCCACCCATTACCACGATGGAATGTGCAACATATCAGAGAAACACCAATTCACCATCACCACCGCATGGCAAGTCATGACACCATCGCCCGACAGACCCTTCTGCTTGCAGAAGGCAGGGAACCACAAGAGCAGCTACCAAATTGGTTACAAGGGGAGGAAATGTAGAAAGGGAAGGGAACGAAGAGAGGGGAAGCAGAAGCTGGGGGAAGGACAGCTAGGAAGAACTACTACACATCATCCTAGATTGTAATGTTTTTAACTAAAATAATGTTTTCCATCTTATTATCTATATCAAGTGTTAGTCATTACCCTCCTAGATATTTTGCAGAAAAGAGAAAAGCTGATTAAATTGTTATTTCTCTCTCCATGCCTTTGAAAGAGTAGCAGTTACAGTTTATACTTCATATCTTATTTTAAAAAAATAAAATTAACAAAAACAAACCAAACAAACCCAGAAGCAGCAGAACATGAGAATTGCTAAAGAACTCTGCAGAGTCCCAGCTCACATCTGCCAAAGGAAGAAAATGAAGGATTATTTTAATCTGAGTTCTACTTACCACTATGTCCAGTCAAAAACTGCATTAAAGGAAGAGCTGAAAAAGCCATCCTCATCAATGGACATATTGCATTAAATAATATTTGATCTTGGAACTCTGCTCGGTAAAAGCCCACAGGAGCAGATGGCTTTACCACTCCTGAAGGGAACTGGCAAGACTAAATCACGATCAGGCACTGCTGAAGCACTGCAAGGGTAGATGTCCAATACGGCCAGAAGACAGAGAGAGATCGAAGGACAGAGATTTGAATATTGCTTTCAAAAGAATGAATGATGAGACCATTAAATTATATTTCCTGGCACAGGGCAGATTGAATATGAGGAGTCGTTTCTGTGATTTTTATTTTCCTTGTCATGATCATGAAAAGGACACTGATGTTTTTCTTTTATTTTTTTTTTTTAAATATGAGCCCCTCCCCTCATGTATACAGACAGTTTCTCTGTTCTTTTTTTTTCCCATGCCCTTTATCAAATTGATAGTGGTTTTCTCCTGGCCTGCAGTATTTGCTTTTGCTTGCAGGTCTTAGACTGCAGATCTTATCTCTGTTTACCTGCAAGCTTATTCTTTCATGCTCTGAAAGAGAGGAAAGGTGACAAATCAGATTACAGCCTTTAAAGAACCAGGCTGTGAATTCGAAAGCAAGGGAGGTAAAAGCTAACGTCTATCCAAAACTTCAAAAGTAAGAACAGTAGCTCAAAATAAGAACAGCACTGAGGAAACATTAAGACAAACTCCCATCGGAATCTATCCGATTTGATTTTGTGCTTCTGTTAATCTTGCAACTGTAGAGCCAACTGAAAAAAATGGCAACTTAGACCAGCTGCTCCTGACTGCTACGGCAATTCAGAACAGCAACACAATTCCTAAGAAAGACACTCCAAATCACACTGTGTACCCGAGGTCATTGTTTAAATTTGATGTCTTTAGCCTTCAGTCCGTTACAAAGTCATTCCTGAATTCCCAGGCACAGGCAGCAATCCTGCCGCTCTGCCCCACCATCTCCCCCAGCTCCAGAAGGATAGTGAAGGTTTAAATGTTCCGTTACCCGGAGGCTGGGGAGGTGCCAGTCCCCTTGGTACAGGACTTTTGGAACCCAAACAACTAAGACGGCACCACTGTAAACACAACCAGCTGCAATCCAAGGCTCTGCATATCCCATAATATACTCTCTTCCTCTCTACATAGTTTTCTGGATATTCAAAAGGTATAAAAAAATTGCTCAAATGATTTACCAGCAAATCTCAGACACACAGAAACAGAACATTAAAACTGCTTCTTCAACTAAAAATCGCTCTAATGTAACTCCACACACAGAACAGATTCAGCATTAATCAGTCTCAGACACTCTTCTAAGCCATGACATATAATATATTCATCTGAAATGTGATATAGATATGTGTTCATCAGCTATTTTTACTGCCAAACTGCATGAAGAGTAGCAATTACAGATCAAATAATTACCACTATTCCTGATATCCCTAATGATGGAACTAAAAAACAAATTAAAATTTTTCATTTCAAAACTACCTTATTCCATTATCTTCCCAAAACACGTTTCTTAGCCTTATTTTAAGCAAAGATGCAGAAATCAGGAATCACATTCCACGGTTCATTCCCATATTGCTGTAGAATTTATCTTCCATGGTCCATATACCAGCATATCCTCTAAACTAGACCTCGCTGAACCTTTTTGATGGAGCCATTATTGTGAAACTAAACAGAAAGCAATTCAGCTTGCACTTTGAAATGCATCACTTTCCATATAATGAATTAAATTAAATTTTATGGAGTCTCAAAATATACCAAAAAGGGGAAATACACTCTAGAAGCAGACCTTTTGCACTCCAGCTGCAAATGTGAGCATGCCACAGGAAAATCTCCTGAAAGGAGTGTGGTGTGGGTGCTGGGAGCTCAGTACCCGTTGTTTTGTTCTGCAGATCCCACCCCTGTCTGATGCCACTGACTGCTGATCCAAATGCAACCTGACTGAATCGGTTTTAACCTGACCATGCATCTAACAGCCTGATTAATTCCAATTTCCCAGGAAAAGTAAAAATTGAACTTTCTTTTCAGAATGGCAACTATGGATTAAAATATTAAAATGCCCTTTCTGTGCTATAGCTCCAGCCAGCCGTATTTGTTAAAAAGCAACTTCCTTCAGAAGTAAAGCATTCTGTAATGATGACCAGCTCAAAACAACATACAAATCTTGTCTCATTTTTTTCTTTAGCTGGTAATAATATTACATATTAGATGAATGACGTAGTGCATAGTATTTGCAACAGCTCCAGTAAAGCATGATTTGCATTTCAAAGATTTCAATGAGAAATCATACAATATCCCTGCAGTGGTATTAACTTTTGTTTGCGCTTGTTTCACTTCTGCAGATTTAGTCTTAACAATAGTCTGGTAACACTGGAAAAATAGATGAGCATACTGGAACCAAAAGGAAACGTCTTTTTTACATCATTTTTGATAGAAGTGTCGTTTTCCAACTGGCACCAGCTGTACCCATCTGCAACCAATCTAAGATGAGGAGAAAAGAGCTGTCACATGCATCATGCCTTCCTTCAACTCTCTCTCCAATCTACATTTCTCAGCACAAGCAACAGAGCTGAAATCACAGTAATTCTGCTGTCTGTAGAATTAACAAACCAAAGTAAAAATGTATCATTTCAATCTCATGCCAAGGGAGAAGAACAAGGCCAGGTGAAAGGGTGAAGAAACTTACACATGGTCTCTCTTTAGGCTAAAAACTAATTTAAGGTCATCTCAGTCAGGAGCCATTTAATAGCAGCATTGGCTAGGCAGACTTCTCTCACTGTGGAGACAAATCAGTATTCTGTGACATTTCTCTGTTAGAGACAGTGAATCAAACTGGAAACACATTTGATTTGGAAAAAAAAAAATCTTGTCATTGATACAGGTTAGTAATCTTAAGGAAAACAGAATTGTTTGAATGCAGTCAACAGCACCCACAAATAAATTAGAAAGCTCAAAACATTCAGAAGAAGAATATCAAAGAAACACAGTTAAAACCTTGGATCCAGAGATGGGTCACTCACTTTAGCTCTCTGAGGCATGTTCATCATGGTGTCTGGTTTGAAATCGTTCTTGTTCTTTCTGCACAGAACCGCTGTGATGATGATGATGATAACCGTAACCACAGCAATGGGAGCCAGCACCGCTGCAATGATCCACAGGTTGTTTGGCGGGTTCTTCACCACAGCTACAGAAAAAATTGCAAACCACCAGTGATACATTTCACTGTGCAAATGCAAGATTTAAATTGCTTCCAACACAGTCTCCAGCCATCTCCAAGTAATAACAACATGACTGTTGGTAATCTAGCTACACCTTTGTATTCCTTAAGTAAAAACAGTGAATCAGGAACACCATTCAGTTCACAAATCCACGGGCTCTCTTCTCTTACTTAGTTATAGCCAGATGTAAAAGCAGCCATCAACTCCCAAATCAAGTTAGACACCATATTAAATATCACTTCAATGGTTCATTTACAGAAAAAGCAAAAAACTATTTTTCAAAAGCAAAATCAGCTTACAGTAAGGTAGCATGTGTGTTAAAAGCAAAGACAAGGAGTCCATATCTGGTGTCAAAGTCTTATGGGCTCAAGCAAGAGCAAACTGGCAGAGTTTTTTCAGGAAACAAAGACGCTAAGAACACTAACAGTGATTATTGATACCAATAGGCCAGTAAGAAAATGTTTCTCTTGTGCTCTAGAAATAATCTATCATAATAAAGGTCAAAACGAATCCATCATTTCTGGAGGAGGGGAAATTATGATTGGAAAGAGCTAATTCCGGAGATATTAATAATAGCACCAGGAAAAGGGCACATTTTTCAGAAATACAGTGATGCTAAAATATTTTATATTCTATTTTATCAGGGAAAAAACAAAAAAAAGTCTCTTAGTATGAACCTTCAATTTCTACACGCATAAGAGATCCTCCCTCCTGGTTCTTACATTTCATTTCTTTCTGGAAAAACATCGGATAATCTCCTTGTGATGCTGAATTTTTGTTTGGTGAAATATTTTGTGGACTTCAAGATGCTCTCTCTCTCTATTTGCCTCTGCCAGTGGTTGCTGGCAAGGACTGGCAACTGTGAGAATGCCAGTGTAAAGCAGCCCCCTCCATTTCCTAGGGGACCAGCGCTTTCAAATGTCATTGAGCTCATCAGCTGTCAGAGGCACTCAGCATCTTTCAGGATCAGCCTTCAAATGCACACCATCTTGTTCAGCAGCAGTTACTAAAGCTGGATGAAAGTCTGTTTCAAGCTTGGGCCTATTTTCTTTGTAGATCTACAACCCTTTGCAAAGCCGACGTAGTGTTCTGGTGATGCAAGAACAGCCCCACCAGGTACGGATCTTGCGCGCAGCGTAACAGTCCCCGCACGCTTCCAGAAAGCCGGGCTGAAGCCTTTCAAGTTTCACTTTTCAATGGACTTGCGTAATTCTAAATTATTGACTTTGACATTTAGTTTTGGGATGAAAGGACTGTGGGGAAGGCAACTGAACCTGAATTTTATCAGATAACACTAACTATAATTACAGGCTGCTGTTGCGGGAACAGCAAACAATTATTGAAAAATTATTCTTGCTAGGGAACGCAGAGGAAATGATGACCTTATGGGTAACAGCACAGACATTTAGGAATCCTGGTTTACATCTTTAATTCAGTTACCAGCTTCCAGTGTGGCCTTGAGTAAGTCAATTCAGTTTGTTCAGCTCAGGAAGACATCAGTAGATTTTCAAGCGAGCCTTTCATTTTGCTCTCAGTCCCTCATTTAGGAAACAGGAGCGTCCATATTTTTTTGTTACTGTTTGTCTGCCTTGTCTAACCAGACTATGAGCTCCTGAGGCTAGATGTGTTTTCTTAGTGCATTTGGGTACAGAACTTTTCATTCTGTCATAAGAAAAATTATAACGAGCAAAAGCGAATTGCACATAAGGTATTTTCTTTGGGAATACAAAGACAGCCTACAAATATGTCCAAAATGGAAAAAATGTATTTTTTTCCATAATAATGTATAAAGATAGAATTACCTCTACATTTCAAATCCTGTAGTTTCAGAATCTCAGTTACCTGGGGTCTTAATTTCAATTTCTGTATATTCTCTTCTGACACTATTCTGTGCATATTTAATTTGTACAGATAAACACGGCTGCCTTATCAGATCACGGAAGTACTAAGCGAGATGATGAGCAGCAGGTGTCATAATTACCTAAATACCCATATAAATCACAAAACTGCACGAAGAGCTAGGAAACTGCTGTGTGTTACAAAAAGTTGCTTCAGTAAAAATTACATTAAAGAAATAGTCTCACGGAAAACAAAGTGATTCAGAATTTAAAATGCTAGACTTTATGGCAGCAGGGATGGAGAGACCCAGGTTCAGTCTAATTAAAATCAGAAACAGACCATGATCAAATCAAGGATCAGGTACAGTACGTTGTGCGTTCTCTGGGAATTATATCATACTTGAGACTTCTAACCCAATTGTATGTTTACAGACGATACATCAGTTACTCATTACAGTGGTCCTCTCTTTTCCTATCACTATTAGATGCAATTATTTCAATATGACTGCTGCTTCAGGCAGAAATAATGCACCAGGGAGTCCCATTTTATATGCTCTTTAGCCAGTAAGGAGATCCAGTACAGAAGTTCACTATATATTTTTACTTTCATCTGGACAAATATCTTGGAAAAGCAAAGAGATTCAGTTAGCTAAAAGGTAAACTGTTACTGGACAAAAAAACCTCTAGGCTTCACCACGGGTGTATGACTGTGGGTCAGCTATATGGGAACATTATTCTGAATGATACTACCCTATCTTAAACCTGAAAACTGTCCATACAAGTAGTTCCGTTCAACTTCACCTTTCTAATTGCGTCTAAACAATATGTTTAACAACCACACGGCCTACTTCACAAACTTCTTGATAAATATGATGATTTAAAAAAGAAATAATCCCTTTGAGGTAGAAATAAGCTACATTATTCCGAGCAAGTCAAAAATAAAGGGCATCTTGATAGCTCCCATATTTTCCTTTGGGCCGAGTTATATGAATATCAGTTTAGCCATAAGCCTGTGGTGCCACGGTTTTGTCAGCATTAGAATTAAATCTGACTTCACAGTTCAATGAAGTTGTTCAGTTCATAGAACTGTATGAGTGTAAAATTAGTCTTATAGTAGAGTTTACAGTGATTGGCTAAATAACCATTGGCATATAGACTTGATTCACTAGGACAAATGATTAGTCTGTCTTCCAGAGGAACAACAGCAACCTGACTGAAGCAGCAGCTCAGAAAGGTGCAGCTGAAGTTTTTGTGATCAGTGGAGGCTCCCCACACCTACACTGGAATTTTCACAAAATAAAAAAAAAAGGGGG
Source organism: Apaloderma vittatum (assembly GCF_000703405.1). NCBI lineage: Eukaryota > Metazoa > Chordata > Aves > Trogoniformes > Trogonidae > Apaloderma > Apaloderma vittatum. Next base: position 56,739 of record NW_009725302.1, read on the forward strand.
GGGGGGTGCAAAAAGGAAATAAAGGACTAATTCGGAGAATTTTTAAAAGAACTCTTACGATCAGCTTGAACTTGAATAACGTAACCTAGTGTCAAGGCCATCCTCTGGGAATCAACAGTACTCAAAATCTTGGCAGCTGCAGTGCCCAGCAAAGGCTTCCCGTTGTACAACGTGTAGTACGTCAGTTCGGCTGGCTCCTTGGGCCCTGGAATACGCTGGATTTTCACCATCTTTCATGGGGAGGAAAAAAACACCAAAACAAAAAAGCATCACAAAACCAAAACAAAACAGAAGAAGGAATGAAGAGAGAGAAAGAGAAATACACTGTGTTTCTCTTACAGCACTGCAAAACCTGCCAGGAGCTACGTGAGGGCAGCGCACACATGGAATGGAACTCCTTCAAGACCCCATATAAGCAAAAGCTCCATGCAGATATTCTCACAGGATCCAAACTTCTCTACTTCGTAACTTGGGCTGTTAAGATTAGTGAGGATTGACTGCTTTTTGCAAAAATTTTAAACGTAATCCTAAGGCAAAACCCTATACTAAGAAAAGCATGCAGTAAAGAGGAGGAAAGGATCAAATGTTTGGACATTACAGTCACTCTGTAAAGGGAATTGTTAAAATCTCTCCTAATATTGAAAATTATACTTTACTGGCATATTGCAGTTGAAAAATTTCCTCACGTTTTAGTTATATACCCATTATTTTTGATCCCAGGCTGACAATAAAGAGGATCGTGCTTCTTCCATTTTATTCTGCAGAACACTGGCAGAATTTTTACGTTGTACCTCTGCTCTTCCTGAGAGTAGAGGAAGTGTCAAACACCTCTAATGATGAGAGGAAAAAACAGGTTTGTGATTCTTCTCCTTTATGTTATAGACTAAAACACAACATGTTTTCAATGAAAAATTTAAAAGTTCACAAGTAAAGGCAAGTAAAAACGTGTTCCTTCTTTTAAAATCTTTCAGTGGGTGAACACATAGAATTGTGGACAAACCAGGAGAGTAATAATTTATTTTTACAATCTCAAAACAAGCAACTCTTGAAAAATATCATATATTTAAAAGAAAAAAGCAATAACTTGTCATGCAATTTTTGAAGACATTCTCTATGAAGCCCCCACAACAAGCATCAGTTAAATTAGAAAACAAAATCCAATAATTTCAAAATATTGAATGGGAAATGTTGCAAAATAAGAGAAAGATAATTAATAAATTGCTCTAGACTGAAAAATCTACTTCATAATGTGATCTGTGGCCACACAATTTGATGACTAACCCTGTATAAAAACTGCTTCATACGTTCTTATTTTATGCTTTTTTCAACAAAAAGAAAAACAAGTTCTAGCTTTATTGAATTAACTAAGAGAGGAAGATCTAAAATGTCTTCTTTTGCAAACAAAAGCCTAGAGTTATGCTGAATATAAGACTTTACACTAAAATATTATCAATTCTCACAGCAACCATAGAGAAAGTATTTATTAACACTGATTAACTAATGACAATTTCTAGAAGAGGCATGCAACCACATCTGACTGCAGAAAAAGTAAGTTAGCAATGCCATGCATTTCGCACTCGCTGCTTTGATATTCAAAAATGCAGCAAAAGTCAGCCTAGGTAAACTGAAACACAAACTGAGGCAGGGCATATGCAAACAAAGCCCTTTTTTCAACACATACATAGGCATTGCCCACCTGCACTGTGTAGCTGCCCACAGTCGTGGCACGTTTGAATCGCTGCCCTTGCTGGTGGGACATCATGAACAGCGGCGCCAAGCGCTGCTCCATCAACCTTGCAAAGCTCTGGTTGTTCAGTCCCAGTAACGCAATATCAACGCCTTGAATAACTGTGAGAATGGAGAAAATCACGTATCGGCACATCTTACGTGGACAGATGAAGTAACACAGGCATGTATTAACTATCTTGAAGAGAAAAAGAGCTGGACACAGTTACATCCCCCCGGTAACTCCCAAAGGAGGTAACGTGCTTCTGTTTCACCCCCGCACCGTTCTTGTTAGATAACATCAATGATGTTTCAGAGAATAAAATCCTCCCGAAACTTCCTTAGGCCTTCAGTTGACCAAAATGACCCTGGGAAGCACCTAATCTATGACCTTCAATGTAAAAAACTAAAATCTATTTGAGAGCTGCCTTGGTTTTATGCCTATCTGCATACGCTCCTGTTAACTAAACCACAGTTCCTCATCCAGCAGTTTTGAAATCTGAAGTTTCATTTTGAAACAACATATGATGTTTGAGAACGCTGAAAACTGAGTAAACGTTTCTCAAGTAAAAATGAATGTAAAATTTAAAAGACACTGAATTTACCTAAGGTTCAAAAGAGTGATTGATGCCAATTTAATTCATACATATGTATGATTTTTCAATATTATTTAAAAATATCTTTTGAGACCACTACAATTTTTTTTGAAAAGAGTGTTTCCATTGTAATATCAAGAATTGCTCTATTGCAGTAAGTGTGGAAACGTAAGAAATGGAGTATTTGATTCACTGGGTCCAAATGGGGAGGAGCAGTACTGCTCCCTTCAAATGACAATCTCTGCATAAACTTACTTTTTATTTCAAAATTATGAATAGATATAACAGGTAACGAATCACACCACCTTTTGGAAGCTAAGAGTAAAATTTAAGCCGTTTCACATCAGGCTCTCTTGCTCTCCTATGCATTAAAAAATGTCAGGTACAGGCTCAGTGATTAGCAAGGCTTTTGTGTCTGCTCACTCACCGATGTCTGGGGGAAAGGGCCTTTTCCTAAAGTCAAAAGGACTGTGAATGAGAATGGGATACCAGTGAAATGACTGTGATAAAACAAATATTTTGAAGCCTAATAGCATTCTCTGCACCTTCTTTTCCATCAACAACATTACAGGCTTAATGCCTCAGGTGAAAGATGCAAGAAATAAATACCTGTCCCCAGATAGTCAGCAAATCCTAACAAACTTCCTTGGTTTAACAGATCACCTTTCTTCCAGGGTTATGTCTAGAAGCCTGAGTTTAGATTTATATCCAAAGTCTCAGGGATAAAAAGAAAAAAAAAAAAAAAGAGAAAAGCATATTTGTGTTTTAAAACTCTGAGAAGACAACGTAGCTCTTGGATGTGATTAAGCCAAAGAGGCATAAATTCTGAGGCAGATCGTGGGTGCAGAAGATGACAAGATGTCAAAGATGTTGACAAGATGATATCTGTTCAAGATGACAAATCACAGTTATGTCCTAGAGTAACTGTAAATACCTTTGTCCAGGTGAATGCAACAGGAAAGCTCAATGGGCAGCCACTTGTTTTTTAATAAAATTACCGCACCAATGTGTTTACATAAATGAACACTAAAAATTACTATCCAAAGTGCATGGAGGAGGCAAAGAGATAAAGAAGTACCTGTTATCACCCAGTAGTCTCTAGTTGACTCTGAGACATCAAGGTTTGGATACTCCAAAGCTTTAAAATAAAAGTTGAAATTATGTCATAATATTCCAACAGCCTGCACATTACATGTCTCAAACTGGTTAAGCAGCCACAGATAAGTAAAATTGAACTATGGCCAAGGAGGGTATTTAGAGGCATAGTTTTCAGAATTGCAATTTCTCTTCTGTCTGAAGACAGACACCAAGTGTCAACAGTACAGGCACTGCCACACAAAGTTGAACAAGCATCTTCTGTTGCCAAAATATTGGCTGGGGGCTTGTTTGGGGCCAAGACCAGGAGTTTCCCTT